>NC_052615.1:1246962-1287450 GCF_016545825.1 Eucalyptus grandis
TAGTTATTGAACAACCAAACAGAGCCTAGTGACTTTTGATAGTCAATTCAAAGATTTAAAAGTCGCGTGACGAAAAGCCCGGTATGGACTTGATAGCCAAATTAGATAATCTAAGAAAGGATAAGATACTTTAGAGTGGTCACAACCTGAATATTTCTGCTCCAATCAACATAATCACTGACTACAAATGCTACCTGAACTCTCTGTGTTTGCACATCAATTTTTCTCTTTCCAATCATATTAGAAGTGCTATTCTGGTCAATGTTTTGCTTAGTTGTCCATTGTGCCAATGGATCAATGGCATCAAAGTAGCTAGTGTAGTCATCAATTGATAGGACATTTTTGCATAGAAAAGGTACAACCAGAAAGAGGGTCAACCGAAGAGAAATAAAAGAGAATTAAGTTGGAATTCACGTTCAAGGTGAAATAGTATTGAACACAGACGACTAAGAAGATTTATGGAGAGGAGTTCTATGCGATTACTCAACTCCCTAAGAACTTGAGTGATTTTTATTAACTTTACTTGCTCCTATTTATTACCTAGACATCTTCAATATCAATTTAATTAGATACATAGCTTTATCGTTATAACTTTTGAAAGCTTTCAGTAACCTTGACACGATATAACTTATGTTGAACTATTGTTGTTTAAAATTTTTGTGTAGATTTTAGATAGCAATGGCATGTGTGGGCTTGCTTTTATTTCTCTTTTCAAGTGATTTGCCTTAACCATTTCTAGCAAGCCTTTTTTTTTTTTTTTCCGGGAGCGCATTGACCTCTTTGTCTACTTAGCTTCTAAAGTAGCTTTGGATGGTTGTGCATCCCAAATTATATATGAAATTCAAGCTCTGTGATGACAAGTTGGAACTCTTTGGGTACTGAATTACTTATGGCAACTCTACCTTTTCCTGTTCTAATTATGAGGGTTGCTAATGGACTAGAAGTTATGAACAATTGCCAGATGCACAAATTTATTGATTATGTTTGGTTGTGGCAGTGTTATATCAATTTACAAATCGAAAATGCGCCACAATATTTAGCATTTTGGTATCTCAGGTTTGTTTTTTGGAAGTGATGTGATTGATTGATCTCTTGCATCGAATAACAGGGAGAAGTAGGTCTAGCTCGTGTTATAGTAGTTGACCATCTAAGCTTGAAGTAACACTAGAGTGTGATCATTGATTTGAGGAAATTTTAACTCTGGGTAGGTGCTACAGTGGGCAGGAATTTATGTGGCTAGTTGAGCATTAATACATGCATTGGCATGCCAGAATGGTTTTGTTATAAGGGCATTTTGAGAAACCGATGATGTTGAATTTACCAAAGAAAATAAGATAGTACTTTAGGTTGGTTTAGGTAAATCAACTAACACCCTTCAATGTCCCGATATAAAGATGAGGTTTTTTGATGAGCTAAAATGTGCAGAAAGACTAGAAGGAGTTGCTTTTTGAATCTATTGAAGACAGAGGCAGTTAATTGTAGTGTGAAGCGAAAAGATATGTTTCTACATTGCTTATCAGAAGGGACTTGTTACTTTTGATTCTGCTTCTACTTTTTTTTGCAGTCATCATGTGTTTTAGATATTGATTGCTTGTATATTTAGATCAACATATTGCAGGGGATTGGTAATTCCATCTTTTTTAGTTACTGGTGGTGATATTGCTAGTATGATTACCTAGAGGGGGGTGAATAGGTGCATAAACAATTTATCGATATACGGAAGCAATTCTTAGCATATGATAGAAAGTAAATTCTCTCTTAATTAACAAAATGAAATATGATCGAGGTAGAGAGAATGATGAAGAGAAAATTGAACACATGATTTATAGTGGTTCGGCTTATTCCAAGCCTACGTCCACTCTTCCGCACTGACAGCCTACCGGCTGGATTTCACTATGATCAAAAGAGAAGTTACAGCACAGCTTTGCCTTGATTCCACAGTGTAGATGTTCTACCACACCTCCTCAAGGCCTCTCACAAATATAGACTCTCTTTTGTATACAAGTATTCGCTCAAATGATTTATCTAAACAAATAGGAGCTTCAGACTTTGGAATTCTTCTATCGCGCACACCTTGAACAACTAAGACAGTCTTCCTTATATACTCCTTTATGCCATCATACCCGTTGACACTTACCAAAGGAATTCCTCCAATCTACCCGTTGGACGGAATCAATTAGGAAGATTGTTCAAGCTATTAAAGGAACGTGTTGATAGCGCATCAATCATGTTCGTCCATACAATCAGGATCTCGGTTTCCATAAGCGAGAACCTTCCAATAATACTTTAGGCAATCACCGGATCTTCAATTATCGAGTCAATCTTCGATCAATCAAAGGACTCCGTTATGTCTTCTCCAGCCACGAGATCTTCTCCAGCTTGATAAGGTCAAATCCTTAACGAAACATACAGTTCTGGATAACCTTTCTTCAATGGATTAGAGACTGTCAATGAGGATAGACTTTGAATCTTGAGTCTGGCTATTCGGAGGTCTTCAGACTTTAAATAGCAGAGTCTCGCAAGCCTTCGAACTAGATTGATAGAATCGTTTTGTCAACTTCAAAACACTTCAAGAAGATTTCTCCAACAATCTCCCCCTTTTTGATGGTGACAAAACTTTCCTCCAGATTTGGATATCTTTGACCTGCAAAACATTCCTCAAACATATATGCATATCTTATAGAGATAAATGGCTAACAGAATAACACTAGAATCTGCAACCACATAAAATAGGTTAGTCTAGTATATGATTAAGCCATTCATAAGATATCAATATTGGTTAATAGAAACTGATCAAGTCAAGTCTAGATCTAAGCAGTTCTCATCCGGACACAAAACAAAGTCAAACAGGGTTCAAACCACAAACCACAAAACAATCCAACAAACAAAAAGTTTAATGAATGAAAAGTTTAGTTTTGATCAAATCTTGCATCTCTCCCCTTTTTGTCATCATTAAAAAGGATGAGATGAAGTTAAGATTGCTTGGGAACGCGGACAAGCTGGAAATCTTCCATAGACTGAACGATGCCTTCCAGCCTCTTAAAGTCTTCCTTTAGTTGTGCAATCTCCTCACTTTTGGCATTGGCCTGATTCTGAATAGAGAGGGCTTGCATTTTATCATTTAATGAACAGGAAGAAGCTTGACCTTCATTCTTCAAGCTTTGAACTTCGCATCCCAAGGCATAAATCTGACCTCGCATTTCCAAGAGAATATCCATGATTCTGCGAAAATCTGCTCCATTATCAATCTGAGTACTTGCTTCGGCTTGATCTGATGGAGTAAATGCAGACGATGGTAGATCAGCATAATCTTGCAGGTTTGGCGATGACACTTCATGACCTTCTTCTGGAAACTGAGATGCATAAACATCCTCTGGGTCTGCTGGTGAGCGACTGACTCCTTCACTTGCATCAGGACATGAAGACTTTACTCCTTTCTCCCGCTCTCCCCTTTTTTCATGCCTACAAAGTGGAGAAGAGTGTTCCTCATGTTCTCCTTCTTCTCTTCTTTCTTCTTGGTCTTTCCTCCTCTGTTTCTTTTTCGACTTCTATTTCTTCTGCTTCCTTCTCCTCTGCTTCTTTTGTCATTTGTTCCGAATCTTGCTGTGGAACAGGACGACTGAAATTCTTCAAGGCCAATGCAGAGATGGTGATGTCTTCCTCATCATCTTCATCCTCAACGAGGAGAGCTCTTCTTCTCTTGGATGGAGCAACCATGGGCTCCTTCCCTTTTCTTTTAGCTGCAGAAGATATTTGATGAGATTTTGCAGGAGTCTTCTCCTTGAATTTCTCCAACTCCTTGCTCAGTTCTTTCAGACGCATTTTGGTCACCATTTTCAGACCTACCACCATATGATCGCATGGTTGAACACAAAAGATTTGTGGAGGCTGAATATTCAGATGTCTGAATAACTTCGTAACAAGGCTTGGATAAGGAGTTGACCTCTGTCCTTCATCATTGCTCTATACATGAAACATCACAGTGTGAGGGAGAAAAACCTTTTCCAAAAAGAATGGCATACATCAGCTTAGCCTCCGAACTTGAAACATCTCGTCTTGGAAGTTGATTTCGATCGGAGGCAATTAATCACAATCTTGTGAAGCAAGATGTTGAATGCACCCATTCTTAAGTAGGTGATCTTTTCATCTGTTCTCTGTCCTTCACTAGTTCAAGTGTGGCCCGAGCAATGGAAACTTTGATTGTTTGATATCTTCCTCTTTCGACTTCTAACACATCTGCCAAAGATATTCATATCCACAACATAGTCTTGGTCTTTTACGCTGAAAGAGAATCTATTCGCATCCAAAAGCTTAGATTTGAATAGAAATATGCAGTTAATTCAGCATATGCCTCTGTAGAGTCAGAGCAGAACTTTTCAAGTTGAAGATAACTGAACTTTTCCCTCAAGTTCACATTCACTGCATCCAGAAAATCAAAATCCACACTCCTAGGGTTTATTACCCCACGCTTCAGCAATTTCGAGTACATATCCTTTTGCTCCTTTGATCTGAACAAATCTCCCCTTTTTCCTTGATTTTCAACCGCAACACCCATTTTCGATTGAAATTGACTGTATAATTTATCATCATCATTCCCATCTACAGATTCGGCCCCACACGAGGATCACTTGGGATATTTGCAAGGGTTTCCTCACCACCCCTTTTCGAGCAATTTCCAAACTTTCCAATTTTTTCAGAAAAATATATTCGTTCCCATGTCCTTTGTCTTTAAGAAAATCATCAATGTATTTCAAAGGAGTACGAATTCCTTTTAGGGCACGATATAACTGGTAAATATAAGCGGGCTTTTGAACTCTTACAAGGTCTGCATCCTCGATGATTTCTTCCTGTTGTTGATGATCAACTCCTTGAGGACTAGATGGAGGAGAATGACGCTGTTGAGAATGTTGTGGGCTCGCTTGCTGTTCTGAGTCACTTCTTCTTCATGAAGATCAAAGTGCGTAGGCCCCTCACTCATCCGCCGTGGTCCCCCGCTTGCGATTCTTGAGGACTTTCTTGAAGATGACATCTTTCTCAGTTTTGGAAGATTCCTTGCTTGACTTTCCTAGGAAAGATGACAACTTTTGAGGATTGAAACGAAGAAGACAAACGGGAATGGAGGATCGATGCTTTCTAGGGTTTTTGAGAGAAAAGTGAAGAGGAATCGACAAGTGCACGATCGGTTAAAAAGAAGGGTAAACGAACCGTCACAAAGGAAATAAAAATATGCCTTTTCAAAATAACTGTCTTTTTCCGCAAAAATAGCTATTTCAAAAATAACTTCCCTTTTGAAAATGAAGCGATGCAATATTTACGTCAATTAAATATAGCAACAATTTAAATACAGTCTGATGATCGTACCTTTTCAAGATGAGATTCAAGGAGAAAGACTTACGCCTTTGACGGACGTACCAAGACTCGTCTTTCGGATAAAGTCTTGTAAGTCTCGAGTCCGAAAGTCTTTAGACTTTGATATCCTCATACCTCAAAATGTTGAGTCCGGAACGAATAGACTCAAATTGATTTTCTCCAAAGGCTTTGTGAATATATCCGCTAGTTGATTCTTAGAATCAACAAATTGAATTGAAACATCTCCATTTTGAATATGATCTCTAATAAAGTGATGTCGAATCTCTATATGCTTTGCTCTTGAGTGGAGAATTGGATTTTTGGTGAGGTTGATAGCGCTGGTGTTGTCGCAATTAATCTCCTAGCAAGAGTCTTCAACTTCAAAGTCTCTTAGCTGTTGTTTTATCCATAGAATTTGCGAACAGCAGCTTCCTGTGGCTACATACTCGCTTCGTTGTTGAAAGAGACACAAAGTGTTTTGTTTCCTTGAAAACCAAGACACCGTCCCGCTTCCAAGCAACCGGGGTTCCCGAAGTGCTTTTTCTATCAACTCGCAACCGGCCAGATCTCGCGTCTCAATATCCCGTAAGATTAAAGTCTCCATTCTTAGGATACCAAAGACCGATGCTTGATGATGAAGCCACGTATTTAATGATGCATTTCGCAGCACTGAGATGGGATTCTCTAGGATCTGATTGAAACCTTGCACAGATGCAAACACTCAACAAGATGTTAGGTCTAGAAGCGGTAAGATAAAGAAGTGAACCAATGATGCTCCTGTACAGCTTTTGATCAACTTTCTTCCCTTCTTCATCTTTGTCTATCTTCAAAGAACTTGACATCGGTATGTCGGTCTTTTTGCACTTCCCGGTCAAATCTTTTGACAAGATCATTAACATATTTTTCTTGATATATAAAAGTTCCTTCCTTCAATTGTTTTACTTGAAGACCAAGAAAGAATGTTAATTCTCCCATCATACTCATTTCAAATTCATCCCGCATAGACTTAGAAAATTTCTTGCACAAATTTTCATTAGAAGATCCGAAGATAATGTCATCCACATATATTTGAACAAGTAAGAAACTTTTGATTTCCTTTTGATAAATAAAGTCGTATCTACTTTACCTTTGACAAAACCATTTTGTATTAAAAACTTACTTAATTTGTCGTACCAAGCTCGAGGTGCTTGCTTTAAACCATACAAAGCATTTTTCAGTTCCAAGACCGAGTCCGGCTTCTTTGGGTCTTCAAACCCCGGTGGTTGTTCCACATAAACTTCCTCATGGATAAATCCATTTAGGAAGGCGCTTTTGACGTCCATTTGGAATAACCTGAAATTCTTATAACAAGCAAACACAAGTAATAGTCGAATAGCTTCTAACCTTGCTACTGGAGCGTAAGTCTCATCATAGTCTATTCTTTCTTCTTGCGTATATCCCTTGGCCACGAGTCTTGCTTTGTTTCGTACGACTTTTCCTTTCTCATTCATCTTGTTTCGAACACCCATTTAGCTCCAATGACAGTTTACCTTTTGGTTTGGATGTCAATTCCCGTTTATCATTAATGCTGAACCGTCCGAGCTCTTCTTGCATAGCTTCAATCCAGCTTTCATCGACAAAGCTTCTTCTATGCTTTTTGGTTCAATTTCAGAAACAAGAGCTACAACACTAGACTCTTCTCGCCTTTTGGATCTCGGTGCGAATTCCTTCATTAATTTCGCCGATTATAAGATCTTTGGGATGACTTTGGACTTATGCTTCCAAGCATACTTGTTGATTTGTCTGGTTGATGATCTCTCTCTTTGTTTGGATCTTCACGAACATCCTGATTATGGTTTTCTAGAGTCTGAGATGCTTCTTGAGTTGTAAGCTTTAGAAGGTCTGGAGCAGGTTCAGACTCTTCTTGATGAGTCTGACTTGATTCATCTTGTGTTGAGTCTTGAAATTTGACATTCATTGACTCCTCCACAGACCGGCTCTTTTTGTTATAGACTCGAAGGCTTTGCTTGATGTAGAATATCCAAGGAAGATACCTTCATCCGATCTTTCTTCAAACTTACCAACTCGATCTTTGCATTTTTCAATATAAAACATTTGCAACCAAATACATGAAAGTATGAAACAATAGGCTTCTTATCTTTGAACTATTCATAAGGGGTTTTATCTAGAATAGGTCTTAAGAAGACTCTATTGATGATATAACAAGCTGTTGAAACAGCTTCAGCCCAAAATCGTGAAGAAATCTTGCTTTCTATTAAAAGAGTTCTAGCCATTTCCTCGAAGAGATCTGTTCTTTCTTTCCACAACTCCATTTTGCTGAGGAGTATATGGAGAGGAGAACACATGATTAAAGCGATTCATCACAAAATTTCGTAAAATCTTGATTTTCAAATTCACCTCCATGATCTGTTCTTATATAAGAGATAACACATCCTTGTTCATTTTGAACCTTTTTAGCAAACTTTTCAAAATACGAGAAGGTTTCAGACTTACTTGCAAGGAAATATACCCAAGTAAAACGGGAGTAATCGTCCACAATTACTAGGCAATATTTCTTACCTCCAATACTCTGCGTCTGGTTGGTCCGAAGAGATCCATATGCAGCAACTGTAGTACATGATTAGTAGAGACATGATTTATTGGCTTAAATGAATTTCTTACCTGTTTTCCCCGAGAATACATGGAGTACATGGATCAGTCTTTTGATAAGGTAATCTGGGTAGTCCTCGAACAAGCTGTTTTGTTGAGATTTTGGCTAATCGCTTCATGTTGACATGACCAAGCTTTCGTGCCATAAGCTTGCTTCGTCTTGAATTGAGATAAAACATTGCGATTCATTTGGTTTCACATCCGTAAGATAGATGTTTCCATGTCTACGACCCATGAAAGATTGAGTAGAGTCTTTACCGATTCCGTAACATATTCCTTCTTGAAAGAAGATCTTGAAACCAAGATCACACGGTTGACTAATGCCGAGAAGATTGTAATTGAGTCCTTCCATTAAGGAAACATTACTTATTGTGAGATTTCCACTTTCACAGTTCCAAATCCCACAATACTTCCTTTGTCTGTTTCCTCCAAATGAAACTTTTCCACCATTTACTTGAGCAAGCTTTATGAAACATTTTGAGTCTCTTGTCATGTGTCTTGAGCAACCACTGTCAAGATACCACTTTACCTTTTCTTGACGGTGACCTCAAATTCACTGTCTGAGTCTCGATTCGTAGTCCGAGTCTAATTGTGCCATCAGACATAGATTGGCATATTCATTATCACTTTCTTCACACTCGTGTCACTCCAGTGTTTCGGCTTTGAGAGCTTTTCGAAATTTTTCAGCTTTTCCTTTCTTCTTCTTCAAGAGGACAAGCTTGGGTCCGATGTGTCCCTTTTTCTTACATTCAAAGCAGACTATGTCTTTGTTTGGTTCCTCATCATCACCGTACTTGGTCTCTATCTTTGAAAGCTTTGTTTCTTTGAGTTGAACCTTCTTCATTTTCTATTCAGTTTTCTCGAATCTTCTTATCATGAGAGCAAGCTCCTCATCGTCCATATCTTCTTCGAATCTGTATCATCGAATCATCATTTGATTTTAATGCAATGGATTTCTTACCTTTTGGATCTTCATCTTCATTGATCCGTTCCACTTCATAAGACTGAAGAGTTCCAATTAGCTCGTCGACGATAGTGGTATAATTCTCTCTGCGTCTCTCTTATCGAAGTCTTTATGTGATTCCAATCTGGAGAGTCCACGCAGAGCTTGTTTACCTTCATGGGATCGAAGTTGGTTGACCTTGATTTTCAAGACCATTCACAATATCTCGTAAACGACTAAACATGTCGATATTGATTCTCCCGGTTTCATTCTCAAGGCTTTGTATTGACCAAGAAGAATGTTGATTCTTGTTTCCTTCACTGACCGTTCCTTCATAGGTGATATGCAATCTGTCCCAAACTTCTTTTGCTGTACCACAAGAAGATATTCTATTATATTCAGTTGGTGATAAAGCACAATATAAGGAGTAAATTGCTTTTGCATCGAGTGTTTGTCTCTTGATTATTTCTTCCCGAGACATTCCGCTGGTTTCTTCAAGCTTTCTTTTCCTCTTTCGTAGACGATGCAAAGGGTAGGAGTAATTCATTTTTCTACAACATCCCATTCCGAGGGATCCTTTGATCGTAGGAAAGCTTTCATCTTGTTCTTCCGTATGTTGTAATCCTTTCCATCAAAGTAGGGTGGTCTCGGTATTGCTTTGCCCTTCCATCGCCCGGTGCTAGCATACTAGCCATGGATCTTTTACTACGAAGTAAAACACTTCAAATAAAGTAAGTACACAGCTCGATACCAATTGATATTGCTAGTATGAGTACCTAGAGGGGGTGAATAGGTGCATAAACAATTTATCGATATACGGAAGCGATTCTTAGCATATGATAGAAAATAAATTCTCTCTTAATTAACAAAATGAAATACGATCGAGGTAGAGAGAATGATGAAGAGAAAATTGAACACAGGATTTATAGTGGTTCGGCTTATTCCAAGCCTACGTCCACTCTTCCGCACCGACAGCCCACCGGCTGGATTTCACTATGATCAAAAGAGAAGTTACAGCACGTTTTGCCTTGATTTCACAAAGTGTAGATGTTCTACCACACCTCCTCAAGGTCTCTCACAAATATAGACTCTCTTTGTATACAAGTATTCGCTCAAATGATTTATCTAAACAAATAGGAGCTTCCGACTTTGGAATTCTTCTATCGCGCACACCTTGAACAACTAAGACAATCTTCCTTATATACTCTTTTTATGCCATCATACCCGTTGTAGCACTTACCAAAGGAATTCCTCCAATCTACCCGTTGGACGGAATCAATTAGGAAGATTGTTCAAGCTATTAAAGGAACGTGTTGATAGCCCATCAATCTTCAAGTTCGCCCATACAATCGGGATCTCGGTTTCCATAAGCGTAACCTTCCAATAATACTTTAGGCAATCACCGGATCTTCAATTATCGAGTCAATCTTCGATCAATCAAAGGACTCCGTTATGTCTTCTCCAGCCACGAGATCTTCTCCAGTTGATAAGGTCAAATCCTTAACGAAACATACAGTTCTGGATAACATTTCTTCAATGGATTAGAGACTGTCAATGAGAATAGACTTTGAATCTTGAGTCTGGCTGTCCGGAGGTCTTCAGACTTTAAATAGCAGAGTCTGCAAGCTTTCAGACTAGACTGATATAATCGTTTTGTCAACTTCAAAACACTTCAAGAAGATTTCTCCAACAGGTGGAACTTCCTTTTAGTAGATCTAAGACCTCTCTATGTTTTGCAACTTCCTTGTAGTGAAACTTTCCTCCATTTTTTCAATTCTGAGATGAGACACAAACAGAGGTCAAAAAACACTTCGTGGTACTTGACACATTAATTTAGCAGGGCTCTCATCAGCCAGCTCTTTAGTTCTTGCTATGACATCTAGGACGAATTTGGTAGAATTCTTGATTTCTTTTCCAACTTAGCAGTTAGCACTGCATATCAGTAACTAAATTTGATTTTTACTATGCTTTGATGACCGTCTTTTTGTTGTGACAGAGTTGGCTATGATTGTGACATCTTGAAATTCGACCCCGTTTCGATTAAGTGAAATGGGCATTTCGTCGACGTGCCTATGGCCCTTTTTCTCTGAGTTGATCACTCACGAGTTAACTAACCTATTGGGTAAAACCGTTAAGGGATGTATCAGCTGTAAAATCCCTAAAAGCTACCTAATTGGTTGGATTGAGCTAAAATCACGTTTGATCGATTTTTAACCACGAAATTGAACTCGATTTCGGGAATCGAATTTTAAGCGCGTCATAATTCTTATTTTTTTAGGATCCTGTCTCATCGCTTGTCAATTTATTGACGGGTCCAAAATTTCAATAAAGAAATTATCGGAGGAAAAATTGAAGACCAAAAGAGAATAGAAAAGAAAAAGGAAAAGAGAAAAGAAAAATTGACATAAAGGCATTATGCATTTTCTTTTCCTTTTTCTCTCTCTCCCCCTTTTCTTTCTCTCTCTTTTCCTCTCCTTTTTCTCTCTTTTCTCTCTCTTCTCTCCCTTTTCTTCCCGTGCGGACAGCCCCCACCGACTTCTCTCTCTCTCCTCATTTTGACCGGTCCAACCTTATCTTCTCTCTCTCTCTCTCTCTCTTCTTCTTCTTCTTCTTCCTTCCTCTGTACGCTCGAGCAAGCGAAACCAGAAAGCAGAAGCTCGAGCGGAAGCCGCAAGCGCACAAAGACAGCAACCAGCCGCCCGTCGCCGCCGCGCCGGAGCCGGACCGCCCACCTGCGCACACCTTGCGTCCGTCGCTCGCTGCAGCCCCTTCCCCCGCGCGACCCAGCTGTTGTCCCGCCTCGTCCGGCCAGCTCCGGCCACCGCCCAGCACCGCCGGACCTCCCCCGCGTTCCCCTCGCCCTCCGCCGGCTTCCCCTCGCCACCCTAGCCGCCGGAGCAGCCCCGATTAGCCCCGTCCAGCAAACCTGCGAGTGGGTTTCAGCGACTTTGGGCCCGCTTTTGGGCCGTTTCTAGGCCCCGGATCCGTGAGTCGCTTCGGGAAGAATCGTTCCTCGCGTCGCCCTCGTCGGATTGATCCGATTTGCGCGCGATTTGGTGAGTAATCTCACTAATCCCTGCTTAGTTTACTAATTATGCTTAGGGGTTGGTTAGGTTTAATTAAATGCAATTAGGTGGTTAGATTAGAGTAGATTAGTGATTATGAGACAATTGTGATGCATGTTAGATATTTTGGTTGTGTATTTAGCAAGTAGACATGGTCTACTAATTATTGGAAGTGCCTCGGGATTTTTCCCGACCTTTAGTGGGCTTCAATTAGGCTTTTCGGGCCTAAGTGGAATTTTTAGTATTTAAATATTAATTTTCGGAATTAAATTAAATAATTATTTATTTTCCGAAAATTCAAGGGAGATGGTCCGGAACCGGAATAATATGCTGATGACTGTGGTGAAGTCCGTTTATTTAACTGAGCACCAATTTGAGCTAAATTGGATTTATTATAATTAACTTTTAATTCTCGAAATTAATTAAATATTTATTTATTTTCCGAAAATTCAACTGAGATGGCCTGTGACCAGAAAATTATGCTGATGATCGTGGTGAAGTCTGTTTATTTAATTGGACCTTAATTTGAGCTAAACGGAATTTTAATATCTAATAATTAATTTTCGAAATTAATTAATTAATTATTTATTTTTCAAAAATTAAGTTTGAGATGGCCAACGATCAAAATCTCGTGCTGATCATCGTGGCGCAGTCCGTTTATTTAATTGAGCTTTAATTTGTGCTGAATTGATTTAATTGTGGATAATTACTTTAGAAATGGGATGAATCATCATGAAAGGCACGTGGCTCGGTGAATCGTACATCATCTCGGAGAATGCATGTGGCTCGGTGATTTGGTATATCACTGGGAGAATGCACGTGGCTCGTTGGTTAGTACGTCGCCTTGGAGAATGCATGGGGCTTGATGATTAGATATATCACCTCGGAGAATGCACATGGCTCGGTGACGAAGTATGTCGCCTTGGAGAATGCATGTGGCTCGGTGATTAAGTGTGGCATTCTAAAAGAGACACGTGGGTCAGTAATTTGATGCATTACCTCGGAGAATGCACGTGGTCTCAATAAGTACATTTGGCATCTAAAAGGACACGTGGGCTCGGTAATTTGATGCATTACCTCGGAGAATGCACATGGTCCCAATGAGTACATTTGGCATCTTGAAGAGACATGTGGGCTCGGTGACTTGATGCATCGCCTCGGAGAATGCACGTGGGCTCGCTGATTCAAAATGGCATTTTAAAGGGCACGTGGGCTCGGTAAAGTAATGCATTACCTCGGAGAATGCACGTGGCTCGGTTATTGGTTTTGTTAATTGAGTATGTATAGCAATAGCTTGAATGACTGGGAAAGGGTCAGGCTGATATGTAATCGACTAGGTCGATTGATCATTGCTTTGATTTGATGTCGTGAATTGATTGACTGATTAGAAATGACCGTGAGTGGTCTTGTTGGCATTTAATCGACTAGGTCGATTTGATCGATGCTTCGATCAGTGATATGATTGCTTGGGTGCCTATTATGAATTGTACTGACTTGCAGGTGGGGATCTGAGGCCAAGGTAAGTCTTCTGCCCTGTGCGTGTATAGGCAGCCTTTAGTATAATAGTTTACTAATCTGGCCTTAGTGGGGTAGAACTCGCTGAGACGTAGTCTCATCCCAGTTTGGGGAAAAACATTTCAGGACCCCGATGAGGAGCTGATGAGGAGGAGTCTGAGAATGAGAACTTGGAGGTGAAACTTGAGGAGAATGATTTTTGGAAGAAGAAGATAATCCTGAGAGGGGCCTTGAGTACGGCCCAGTTCGTCTAAGTTTCTGTCTTCCTTTGAGATCTCCATTTTGATGTGATTAGTTTTGAAGTGGTTTGTGTTTTGTATAAAAGTTTGGTTATAAATTTCAATATGAAAAATATGGCCCTGCTTTTCTATCCCATCGTTTTATTGTCCGGGAATTTAACTGCTTCCGCATGTGCTTAATAAATTAAAGGGTCGGCGATACATTGTCCTGGGATATCGCATTATAAAATCGACCAAGTGAGAAGGATGTGTGCGTGCCCGAGGATCGGGGCGTGACAATGATGAAGCAAAAGACGCGTTGAAGAAACTTGGTGCTGAAGAAGTGTTCACTGAGAGCCAATTAGAAGTAAAGAATGTTAAGAGTCTACTGGTACCGTCCATCCATTAACCCATTCTACCATATTCTTATGCGTGGACACATCCATTTTTGGCCATTGGCACTTGAGTTCTTTATTTATATCTTATTGACTTTGTACTAGGGTGATCTAAAAGAACCCACCCTTGGGTTAAATTGCGTTGGTGGCAATGCTGCTTCCTTGGTGATGAAATTTTTGAGGTGCAATATGTGTTAAATTTGTGCCGAGTGCTTCCCTTATCTTTCTGAAGAGAGCTGATTTAGTTTTGTTCTCAAGCAGGGAGGAACCATGGTGACATATGGTGGGATGTCTAAGAAACCATTACAATGGCAACTTCATTTTTTATCTTCAGGGTAAATTAAGGAGTAGCGAACTAAAATTTCTGCCTATGGTTATGAGGTTATTTCAGTCAAGCCTTACAATTTGACTTGTCTATGTTTCGTTCTCCATCTTAACAATGACCTATAGTTTTATTTTTTGTTTAAATTTGGCCCAAAAGCTCAATTTCAGTATTTGACGCAAATAAATTTGAGCGAAAAAATTAGCCCTAGAGTTGAGACTAAGAGGAATGTATAAACCAATGCAATAGTGGTTCTTATGGTTTACAAGATCTTTCTTTGAGGGGATTTTGGCTGCATAACTGGATCAGTTCAAATGACGTAAGATAGTGTAGAAGAATGATAGATCACTTGCTGGTCACTTGCTGGAACCAGCGCGTGATGGGAAGTTAAAATGAGTTTGTCTTTTGTAACAACCACTCAAATTGCTATATTTAGGTCTCCGTATCTTTATAGTAATTTTCAATAGTATTTATCCTCAAGAGTGTGTTTAGATTGTGGATGCATATTAATTTCTCCAAAACTACAGGATCAAGCTTGTTCCTTTTAGTGATTTCCACGTTGCACTGGATAAATCACTGGGGAAACCTAGGAGCCATCCTAAGCAAGTCCTAAAGTTCCAAGGCTACTGAATATATATCAGCGGTGAGAAGAAGGAAAAATTCTGCGTCATATCCTTCAGACGATCAGCTTGTTGTGAAGTTCTGAGGCATTGGATCAACCAGGCACGATAACTATGTATCTGTTCCCTTATTATTATTTTCTCTTTTCATAAGTTATGTATCTTTTCCGTCGAGGTAATTTCGTTGCTGCTTATTTTGACCAATTTATAGTCTGAATTTGTTTTGCATCATGCCATCCAATCTAAAACTAAGCTCATGCAACACGAGGTCCATCTATTACGGCTGAATTTGGAGATCCAAACATCGCCCCGTTTGGTAAGGGTCCATAAAAATTTCAGATTTGCCAATTACAATTCTCACATACACATAACAAAGAACATTGGGATACTTTCCCAAAAATCATGTAATTGACATCGCATGCATTGAGAAAAGAGTAAGAAGAACCATAAATTTTTCATTTGATCTAACCTAATTCAAATGGGATGTGGACCGCCTTCAAGGAACGTCATACACACACGATGAGCAAAATCAATAGAAAACTAGCTGATGGTAGTTACTTTTTATGATAGGGAAGACACAGAATGAAAGATCATATCGGCTTCCAAAGAATTGACAATTGTTTAGATACCACAAAAGAAAAGGCATCTTTTGTCTAGGTGATGTCAAGAACCACACTCTTTTCTCAGGATAAAGTCGATAACATCCTCAACAGTATCCATGACCTGCATAGGTAAACATAAAAGAGTTCGATTAGGATGAGTGATTTTCAAATTCACTTTTTACCTTGGAAAATTTAGAGGGAAGACAAATTCCCCACAAAAAAATGAGCATGGTTTTGAAATACTGACATTTTGCTAGGTTGAATAGGGAAAGGGATGCTCAGTCATGTTTCATCCAAGTTAGAATTTACGGATCACCCAGAGCATACACCTTAAACACTTAAGGCCATGTTTCATGGCCATGCAATTATGAAAAGGAATCCCGATCTAAGCAATCAAATTCCTAGGAGTGGGTATTTTTCTTTTTTTTTCCTTTATTGTTTGGTCTCAAATTACCAGTGAAGCGAGAAATGTCCAATGTGAGTTGCCAAATGAGGTTAAAACATGTCAGAAATGGAATGTGTCTCCAATCAACATGTATAAAGCGGAGGATAGAAATAGAATGAAGAACCACATAAGATTCCTCAACAATTTCTCGGTCATTGTCTTCCAAATGATTTTACAGTTCACACAAGCATTTTTACGAACCGATTATTTAAAACTCATCAAAATCTTGCAAGTCAAGCATTTTTCGTACAAAATCCACAGTGATGAAGATGAAGTCGTTTTTACAGACTTCAAACTACTGCACAGAAGTTACCTTAAGCCTTTATTCTTATTTCTTATCCTCTGTGTTTTGAGTCAAAGACCAGTCACAAGAACTGCAAATGGGGTGACAGCAACTCAGCCGAGTTGGTAAATGGAACTATATGTCCCCCCAAAAAAAAAAAAAAAAAAAAAAACGCCAACATGATGCTTGTCGCTGATGTCTCCATAAAGAATCCAACAAGTTTCACAATGGCAAGAGAGAGAAAGGATTTCGTTTCGCCTAGTAGAGGGATGTGAGGGCTATGGAATCAAGAGGCAGGCGAAACTCACCTGAGAAGGATTTCAAGATGATGAATGGAGGGAGGGAGAGAGAGAGTTCTGTTTTGTAGGATTTAAAGAGGATGAAGCTCAGACTACTAAGAAGCATGATGTAATATGTGTTGTAATAAGGAGTGAAGGGTACTACTCACTTTTCCCTTCTGCTGGTGCGATTTCCGTCCTGTTCACACCAGCGGCATTTTGCTCGCTTGGCCACCTCAGTCCTCCGTTTGGTGTGCAAATTGGAGGTTTGCTTCCTCTGATAAGCCTCTTGATTTTCACTAAACGGTTTCGCCCGTCTCCTTCTCATTCGGAGATCAAAGCTGCCCTTTTCTCCGTGAATTGCCTGCTGCTGCTTTACTCGGATTCTGGTGGTGCGGCTGCTGTTGTGGCTCTGGGGTTCCTCGAAGGATAGTCTGCTCAGGATCTTTCGTGCGTCTTGCTGCTGCTGCTCTGAGTTCTAGTGGGGCTAGCTTGGACTCCTTAGCACCCACCTTCAGCTCGAGCGATTTCTTCCCTATTCACACGATCTGCTTCGCTCCTGTTTCCCAACGATCTGACCGTTTGTTGGAGCTGATTTTCATGGGTAGGGGTGCCTCTACACCTCTTCAAAACCCACAAAGAGTTTTTGCCTGGTTCGTCCTCTTTCTTCGGTCGAATGGCTGCGTTCGGTTAGGGCTTTCGCACCCTGTTCTGCTGGTTTTTTCGTGATCTGTAAAACGATGGCAGAGGCAAGTTTGGTCCAAAATGCTGGTGTTGGGCCGAGCTCTTGTAGCTCTTCCATACCTGCTATTGACCGCTCAGCTTAGGATGGTCTTTCGGTGGTAGATGGGGAATGTGGTGTTGAGTCAAATGTTGTTGTGAGGGATGGCCCTCAATTGAATCACCCTCCTATTGGTCCGTCGGGACTGAGAGGGAGGAGGCGTGAAAGATCGGCCTCGCAAAGGCCTCAACAGAGTAGGGATTATGGCAAACTGGCTCCGCGCACTAGGGCTGTTGTTGCCAAGGTTGTGGAGAAGGGGTACGATCTTGAGTATTTCCCTTCGTCCATTATTAATGGCAAACCTGTAGTGGAGATGACTGGTAATGAGGTTGAGGCGGCTGATCCTAAGCTACTTGAATGCCTCGTTGGATATTTTATTGGTAGACAACTACCCTTCGAATCTATTGAATCAACCTTGAAGAAAGTTTGGGGACCTAACCTTGCCAAAGTGATGTCTAATGGTAAGGGGTTTTTCTTCCTCCATTTTCCGGCTGGAGAGTTTCGTAGGAAGATATTGGAAGGGGGGCACATAACTATTGCCAGGATTCTTTTTGTTCTCCAGCAATGGAAGCCTACCCTTGAGATGAAGAAAGATGCGCATCTTACCGTGCCGGTGTGGGTTAGGTTGACCAACCTCCCGCTGGTGTTCTGGTCTGCCTAGGCCATCAGTAAAGTTGCCAGTGTCATAGGGAGGCCCTTATTCGTTGATCAACGAACAAGCTAGCTGAAGATGGTCACGTTTGCTCGAGTTTGTGTTGAGCTTACTGCTAACCAACCTTCTTGCGACTCTATCGAGATTACTCAGAAAGGTGGATCGTGTATGGTGGGAGTAGAATATGAATGGAAACATGAAGCTTGTCCGGTGTGTGGCATTTTTTGCCATAGATGTGGCCCTCCTCCAGCACGTCCATCCGTGGCGGGAGCTGCTCGACAGCAACAGGGTGCTCATCAAGCCCCTTAAAGCTCGGTTATCTCCCCTCCTCTTCCGCCTCTAGCTCCTGAGGCGTCTGTTGTTTAGCAAAGACAGGTGGTTTGCTTTTGTTGATAATCCTTTGTTTGATAGTAGAACTGCTGGTACGACTTTTGGGGGAATCTCTCTTAATTGCAAGATGATGTTCCTCTAGTTGATGCCTCTTTACCACGTAAAGTGGTGTTGTTTGCCAGGGCTCAGGTGATGCCCTGGTATAGCCTTTGAATGCAGCTCTTGCTGCTGAACTGTCTCAACAGGATGCTGATCCTGGTTGGAAGCATGTGAGGGGAAAGAAGATCAAGTCCCACATGGGTAAGGATGCAGCGTCCTCCCGGTTGCCTCCTCCTTCTAAATGGGGACAATCTCTGAAGATAAAAGGTCTTGCTCTGGAGAAGAAAGCACCTCGTAAGCCTCCTACAAGTTCAAAAAAATCTTTAAAGATTAGGGAAGGTCCAGCCTCCCAGGTTAAGGCAAATGCTGGTCCGATTTCCATGGTGCCTCGTGATGGCTCGGACAATGAGATTGTAGGACCAAGTGCTTATGATGGATTCGACGATGATGACATTCTTTCGGTTGGCGACCCTTATCCGGTTCCCCCCTCGACCCTCCCGGCGGAAACAATGCAGGATAAGTTGCTAAAGCTAAGGCCTGATATTCTTGTGAATTCTGAATCTATGCAAGATAAATTACTGAAGCTGTACCCTGATCAGCCCCCCTCGGTATTACCTACTTCGGCCTCCAGTCGACGTAGGACTACTAAGAAGAGGTAATCTTCTCTCCTTCTTACTATTATGAATATAGGTATATGGAATATTAGGGGCCTCATTGACCCCATAAGGCGAGCTAAAGTTAGAAGTTTTGTTTCTTCGAATAATCTAAGTTTTGTTGGTCTTCTTGAGATGAAAGTCCCTGAACCTCTCTTCAAACCTTTTGGAGGGTTGGAATTGGATTGCTAATTATGAGTTCTCCCCTCTAGGTAGAATATGGTTTGGCTGGAATTCGGACTTGGTTAGTTTTGAACCTACTACTATTAATTATCAAGCTATCCACGGCCAGCTAAAGTTTATTCTGTTGGGGCAAGCTTGCTGTACTTCAATCATTTATGGAGAGCATACTTTTATTCATTGTCGTCCCCTTTGGGACGACCTGGTTCGGATGAACAGCTTAGTACATGACTTAGCCTAGCTGGTTGCTGGTGATTTCAATGCCATAAAAGACTCGACAGATCGGGTTGGGGGTTCTAATGCATGGATTCTGTACTTTGACGAATTTAGTCTTTGCTTAGCCTGCACGGATTTGGAAGACTTAAGATATGTCGGCTTTCGTTTTACTTGGTCCACATCCTTGGGTGCCAATAGGAAAATGAGGAAGATTGACCATGTGCTGGTGAATGCCAAGTGGAATATGGACTTTTCTTTTTCTTTGGAAGACGAGGCTTCCTTTCAACCTGTGCTATATCTCGATCATTCCCCCATGGTGGTCAAAGTCCTTAACCAGGGTTTTAGGAGGAAACCTTTTAAGTTTTTTTTTTTTTTTTAAATTTTTTTATTTCTGGATGAAACACTCGGCTTTTCCATCTATTGTTCAGCACGTTTAGGAGAGTCCGGTGCAAGGGGTTCCCATGTTCAAACTTATTTGCAAGTTAAAGGCCCTAAAAGGTCGCCTCAAGCAGCTCAATAGAGAGGAGTTCTTAGACATTTCAATGAGGACTAATGAAGCTAGGAATGATCTTCGTTGTACCCAGATTGGTCTCTAGCAGGACCCTGACAACTTTACTCTTGCAGAACTGGAAAAGTCCCGGTGTAGGCTGTTTGTGGATCTGCGAGCTCATGAAGAGTCTTTCTACAGACAAAAATCAAGAGTTAGGTGGCTCCAGGAGGGTGGTAGGAACACCAAGTTTTTCCATCACTCGTTAACAGAAGACAGCTTAGGAACAGGATCCTCTCGGTCAAGGATCCTTCGGGTGCTTTGGTCAAGGATCCTGCTTTGGTGCCTCATGTTTTTGTCTCTTTCTTCAAGGACCTCTTATCTCCATAGGTAGCCCTCTTGAAGCCCTCGCTATAGGAGCTGAAGGAGTTCATTTGGTAGCCGCTCTCGATGGATCAGGTTGGTTTCCTCTCTATTCCAGTCCTAAACTCTGAGATTCGTGATACTATATTTTCTCTCGCTCATGGAAAAGCTCTTGGGCCTGATGGTTTTACTGTTGAGTTTTATAAGTACAATTGGGAGATTGTGGGTCCTTTGATGGTAGAGGTGGTGAAAAATTTCTTTTCATCGGGTCGGTTGCTTAGAGAGGTAAACAACACGATCTTAAATCTAGTGCTGAAGGTTCCAAACGCTTGTGCTGTCTCAGATTTTTGGCCCATAACTTGTTGTAACACCATTTACAAAGTCATTACTAAGATTTTGGCTAACCGCCTAGTAGTTGTCTTGAATGACCTAATTAGTCCGTCTCAGAATGCTTTTGTGAAGGGAAGAAGAATCAGGGACAATATTCTCTTAGCCCAGGAATTGTTTTCAGGTTTCCACCTAGAGCCGTATCTACCTAAGTGTGCTATTCAGGTAGATTTCCAGAAGGCCTACGATATGGTAGATTGGGATTTCCTTAAGCTTACTCTCTTAGCTTTTGACTTCCCAGAGTGGATGATCAGACTCATTATGGTTTGTGTTCGCACTCCAAAGTTTTCCATCTCGATCAATGATTTCTTCTCAGGTGGGCGTGGCCTTCGGCAAGGGGACTTGATGTCTCCATATCTTTTTACCCTCATAATGGAGATTTGTTCTGGGATCCTGGTTTCTTGCACTTCACATAAGGGCTTCAAGTATTTCTGGAGGTGTAAAGCCGTGAAACTATCTCATCTTTTTTTCGCTGATGATGTCTTTCTTTTCTGTAAGACTGATTTGGCGTCGGTGTCCCTCTTTAAAAGGGGCATTGATATCTTGTCCTCTTGGAGTGGTTTGCTACCTAACAAGAACAAGAGTGAAGTGTTTCTTGCAGGGGGTTTTGATTCTTTTTAAAGGAACATTCTTTTGGCGTTTGGATTCCAAGAAGGTAAGCTTCCGCCACGCTACCTGGGGGTACCCATTATTTCCAAGAGGCTTGGGAAGGCAGATTGCGTGACTCTTATTGACTGAATCACAGCCAGGGTCCAGTCGTGGGCTCAACGGTTTCTTTCCTTCACTAGAAGACTTTAGTTGATCAGGTCGGTGCTTCATTCTATCCAAGCTTTCTGGGCTAATGTTTTTACCCTTCCCTATTTAGTGTTAGACCGTATTGAGTGTATCTTAAGATATTTCCTTTGGAAGGGGCCTACCCTAGGTCGGGCGGAGCTAAAGCTTCTTAGGAAGATGTTTGTGCTCCTAAGGAGGAGGGTGGACTAGGTATTGCGAGATTGCAAGATTGCAATAAAGCAGCCATGGTAAAATATATTTGGATCTTGTTTACTAATAAAGAGTCCTTGTGGTGTAGGTGGATTCACTCCAATTTTTTAAAGAGGGGAATTTTTTGGGTCTCCACTGTTCCTACCATGTGCTCTTGGGCATGGAGGAGAATCTTGTAGTTGAGGAGGGATTTCAGGTCATACTTTATTTGGGAAGTGGGTGATGGTCGCTATGTTTCTCTATGGTTCAATAATTGGCATAAAGAAGGACCCTTGTGTTTTTTTTTTTTTTATTCCGGTTTCTCTTATGGAGGGCTCTAGCCTCTCGAAGCTTGTGACGATGGCAGACCTCACTTCTCCGGTGGGGCGGGTCTTTAGGTCACTCTTGGAGTGTTGCGATTTTTCCATCCCAATTCTTACTCGAGTGTCTGACCGGTTCTCTTGGCACGGTTCCTCTTTTGGTGTTTTCTCGGTGGCCTCTGCTTGGGATGCCATAAAAAGCAAAAAGAATCGCGTCCCTTGGGCTAAGTTTATTTGGAACAATGCCATTGCTCCCAGATGTCAATTCCACCTTTGGTTAATCACCAGGAATCGCCTACCAATGTAGGCTTTCCTCTTATCTTATGGTAGAATTGGCTATGAAGTATGTGCTTTTTGCAATGTCACTCTAGACTATATCGACCATCTCTTCTTTGCTTGTCTTGTCTCGGTGACTCTTGCTTTTTTTTTTGGGCTAGTAGATGTAATCATCCTTGGCGTAATAGATCTTGGGTGGAAAATCTCCTTTGGGCCTTGAATTTCCTGATTGGTAAGGATTTCTTCCATTCCATTGCTCGGTTTTGGAGCCATGTGCTATTTAATTTGGAAGAAAAGAAATAGCATCATTTTCCGGGGTGAAATGCTTGAGGTTTCGGCTTTGAAGAATCAACTTGTCAAAGTTGTTAAAGATAAAGTGTTGACCTTCAGCAATGTGCTGGACAACTTTTGTAATAGGCATTTTCAACGAATTTCAACGAATCCTCGGATAGGGGACATTCATGACCAATCGATGGAAGTATCATCGAACTATGGCATTGATATCATTTATGGGCATTAATTCATATTTGTTTATTTATTGGATTGATAAGATATGTTTAGCAATGGACCGATCAACCGTGCAACAAGAGAAGTCTTCGGACCTTGATCGATTGATAAAATTCAGCCGTGCAAAAAAGAACCTACATGCCGAATTTAAGAATAAAAATTTTGAGAAGTTGGACCGAGCATGGGGATCATGTACGTCTTTTCTTCATGCAATTTGCCAAGTAAGGAAATGAAAATTTTCCATCTTGTTGCTTGATCAAATCTTTCCTCCACGCAAGAACTTCGGTTATGCACTTGTACTTGAAGCAAATGGATTATGGGAATGTAAATTGATTTCTTTGAAAAACAAAGTACTTCATAATGGTGCAAAGATTATGGGTTTATATTTTAAAGTTTATGGGCCTTTTATTTGGACTTTCTTTTGGCCCCAAAATTTTTTGGGCCCAAGCAGCCCATGAGGGCCCTAAAGTTGTCGACCGAAAAGGGGGGGAGAGAACCGGACAAGGGAAAATGCCACTCTCCACTTTTCCATGGTTACCTCAGCCTTCTTCCACTTTTCTCTTCCTTGAAGCCATCTATCACTTGCATGCAAACATTAGCAAATCAATTAATCAAGAAAGCAAAAGCTTTCAGTTTGAGCAAGGGAGAGTGAGACCGAGAGAGTGAGTGGGTGAGCAAGTGAGAGAGAGAGAGAGAGAGAGAGAGAGAGAGAGAGAGAGAGAGAGAGAGAGTTTGAGCGAGAGTTCGAGAGAGAGGGTGAGCAGTGTGGCATTCCAAAATTCATGACGACCTCTAGTTACATTAAAGTCTATGAATAGGTGATGGAAGTACCATTAAGTTACTTTATGGCCATTTAATCCATAATTTGCAATAAGATTTATGGCCAAGCTTTTTAATGGATAATTATGTGATAGGAAACAAAATTCTATCATTGGCCATGTGCATTATAAATTGGAATTTATGGATTTGTGACTACAAGTTTATGGCCTTATTAATTTTGCAAGTTAGGTATTTATTTAAGTGGAAAATGTTAATGGATGATCAAGGTTAGTGCTATAGAACAACTTGATAAAGAAGACTTTGTTCTTGACTATGCACTTTATAGATTTGATTTTTATGGATTAATGTCACAAAGTCTTTTGGCCATTTTATTATGCAATTAGGTATTTATTTAAATGATGATTAAGATGTATTATTAAAAATAAACTTGGGCCATTTAAGTTTGGACCTTAGACCCAGAATGTTGAGCCTAAAGTGGGCCAAAAGGCTGGTCCATGAAGCCCATTGGGCTGTCGACACATGGAGGGGGGAGGAAGAGCCGCATGGCCTCCTCCAAGTGTCTTAAAAAATGGAGACACTTGTCTCCTCTTTGGGGACAAGTGTCCCCCATGCAAAATGAGAATGCATGCAAGTATATAAGCAACCAAAAAGAAAGAGAGAGAGGGAGTGGCTGGTTTTGAGAGTGAGAGAGAGGGAGAGGGTTGCCGAGAGAGTGAGGAACCGAGAGAGAGGAGGAAGAGCGGTGTGTCCGTCCGTCCGCTCATCCGTCGCTTGTCGCCGTGCGTCCGTCGTCCACCGTCGTGCTCGTTGTAGCTCGGTATAAAGGCAAGTTGGGATCTATATTCTGCTTTTGCATGTTGTGTCTTGCTTGTGTGTTTGAATGGTGGTGAATCTCGGACGTTTAGGGTGTGAGAACCGAAGCTTTGAGTGTGTTGTTTATGAAATAGGATTCTGTTTTCGAGTGTACCGCCTGACCCAGAATATTGTAGAGGCTTGAATACGTGGTTTGAGTCGGATTTTGGCTTCGACTTCTTGACAAAAGTTGTAGAAAACATCTCAAATTATATCATAATAAAATTTGAGATAAAATGGTTGAGTTTTAAGGGTGAAACCTTCCTCTACGAAAAAGCTAGATCTGGAACTGTTTTGTCGACCTCTTGGTGGTTTTGTGTGTTTCATGTCACCTTTTACTAAGAATTTCACTTCAACTTCTTGACGAAATTTGTAGAGAACATCCTTATGATTAACATACTAGAATTTGAGACAAAACGAGCAAGTGTAGCCTAGTGAAATTATTTTCTTTTGAAGACGGAAGATCTGGAAGTATGGTACTGGACTCCCGAGACTTCGTGGACTATATGGTGACTATCCTTTGAGAATCTCACCATACCCTTAATTAAAGTTGTAGTGGACCTCTTGAGGAAAAAACATATCAAAATTTCAGAGGAAATGAAGAAAGATAAGTAGGCGAAAATTTGATTTTTCGGAGATAACTAAACTGGACCGTTCGGTACTAGGAACAGGAGCTTCGATCCACTATAGTTAATTATATAGAGCGAATCTGGCCTAGATGTCTTCATGAAAAATCTACCTTAGGGTCTTGAATATAACCTGGTAAAATTTCATAAGTTTTGGAGGTCATTTTGGTATTTTAATCGAAATATTTCAAGAATTGCGCAATCTGATTTTATCCGAATGCTGTATTGTGTGAGCTATATCTTCTTGTGTGAAGCTCTTTTGGGCATGTGTTCTTCATGAAATTGCTACCTTTATGTCTTTTCTATTACATACTCTGATTGTATGATTTTTAAAGATCATATGGATATTTAATTTACATGTTTTCCGAAATTGTGTAAGCTGGAATTTGGTAAATTTCAAAAAGCCATGATGTATGGATTATTCTAAGTTGTATGGACCCCATGAATTGTATTGCCATAAGTGGTTGTATCTTGCTGTCTGTATGATGATGATTGGAAATGCATATAAGAATCAAATGATGAAAATGATCTTGTTTGCCATCACATCATATGCCATGTTGAATATGAGCTATAATTGAAAATGAGATGTATGTGAATATGCATTGTGGTGATGAGAAGACTATCAGAGGTGTGAGCCGACGATGCCCCAGGAGTGTCGGGATGCCCGGTGGTATACGGTACGTAATTCCAGGGGAGGCCTGGTGGTATGTCGGTACGTAATTCCGGAAGGTAGGGGTAACCATTTTCATGGCGAGCCCCGGAGATTTCCCTAGGAGTGTCGGGATGCCCGGTGGTATACAGTACATAATTCCAGAGGGGGGATCCTGGTGGTATGTCGGTACATAATCCCGGAAGCCTCAGAGGTGTGTGCCGAGGGGATACCTCGTGATGCCAGTTGGGGTACGAGATGCCCGGCCAAGGAGTGTAAATGCCAGAAGCCTTGGAGGTTTGTGCCCGGGGGGAATGCCTCGTGATGCTAGTTGGGATGCGAGATGCCCGAGAATGTGGGGGGGTGGATGCCCGTTGTATTTTGAATACATGCCCGAAGGTTCCTCATGATGCCTGGTTGGGTACAAGCGATAAATTGTGGGATGCAAACATTGGTCCCTGGAAAGAAAAACTAATGAGATCCTTGTGAAAGATAAGAATTGAAAATGAATCATGTGCATGGGTGTATGCATATGGCATGATGGTATGTGTGACATGATGATGGTAAGTGCATGGATGTATATGCACCTATGGCATGATGGTATGTGTGACATGATGATGGTAAGTGCATGAATGTATGTACACCTATGGCATGACGGTACATGTATGATATGATGGTGATGATTACAAGAGGATGTGTATACATGTGGTATGATGACATATGCATGGCTCTAAGGTAAATTATGCATGGATGCTTGAATGATATGTCTTATGCTATGATTGTTATGATTGTATTGTGTGATGCATTGAGTGGTTTATTGAGTCATTTACCTGCTGAGTGGTTGTACTCACCCCTTTTGGGGAATAACATTTCAGACTAGATAAGATACCTCTGTTGCCACTGTTACCGGTAGATGAATCAAGTGGTTGGATATGACCGCGAGGAGAAGGATAGCAAAGGAAGGAACTTTTGGACGCCGACACTGATTGATGGACTTTAAGTGTACGACTGTTGGAGGAGATGTCGGTCATCTTTTGAAGTATAGCCAAGTATAGAAAACCATGACATTTCGATGTACCGACTAAAGATGTCCATCTGCTTTATGTAAATAAAAGTATACGGCTTTTACCTATAAATGTTTTAGTTGGTGTGCATCGTTTTCTAAATATAGGGAAGGGAGTTGTTGGATATGCTTCCATTATATAAATTGCGCAAGGGACCAATCTAAAAGATATAAATCCCCTGGTTCCATGGACCCGCTGCAATTGAAATGGTATCAGAGTGACATATTATTAAGGAAAGTGAATGGAAATCGAACTGTGGCGACCCTAACGGATCGGGGGCCGTCAAGGGGTGCCACAAGTAGTGAGCGGTCCGAGCGTGTGAGGGCAGAGAAGGAAGGCCACCCTCCACCCGTGCTGTGTCCGAGCTACCACTGTCGATGCCGCCAATCCCCGTCGCCGATTGAGCCAAGCCGAGACCCTCTCGAATCCCTGTTTTTGGCTAGCAACCGAATAGGAAGACTTGAGGCAAGTAGAAGTTCATTGATCTATGTTTTGCTTGCTGTTATTATCTATTGAGGAGTTGGTAGATGTAAGAAGATGCAAAATTTAGAGTTGCATGTTGATTTTGGACAAATAAGATGAAGCTAGATCAAGTAACTAAGTAAAAGCAGAGAAGGTTTTGTGGATTTTGGTTTTTGAATTGAAATGAGAACTCAAGGATCTAACTATGGTGGATTTTTGGAAGTGAAGAGACTGTATTGTAGTTTAATACACTTGTAAACACTTGGCTGTGGATGTTGGATGCCGAGATTCAATGAGTAGGAGTAGTTCTCTTTAGGTTAGTAGACTGTTTTTGCATAAGACAGTATGACCTTCGGTGATTTCATGATTTTTCTGTAATTTTCTAGCCAAAATTTGACTTTGAATCTTTAATGAAAGTTGTAGGGTTCATCTGTAGGAATAACATATAAAAAATTTATAATAAATGAAAAAGGTTTGATCAATGAAACGATTTTTTTATGAAAATGTTAAATCTAGAAGTCAGTACAGAACGTTAGCAACGAATACAGCAATTTCTTCTCTTGATACATAAGAAAGTTGACTTGGTGTTCTTCATGAAACTTTTTCCTTTAGGTCTAATTGATAACATGTCAAAATTTCATAATTTTCTGAGTTCATTTAGTAATTATTTCGAAATTTTTACCAGGACTGTGCATTGTAAAAATCGAGCCATTTTGTTTTCGAATTTTCACAAATTGTCCCAAGGGTGAATATGTTTTGAATAATTATGTGATATGATGATACTGGCTGTGGACATATTGTGCAATATTGAGATTAGATAAAGGGTCCACAAGACATTGTTTTTGGCATTTGAAAGTATTTTTGTAAATTAAAATGTTAATTGTTACCGTTGAACCCTCGGGTCAACGATGTCCTAGGAGTTGGGAGGCCCAAAGGATCGAAGGAGTCGATGCCTTGTGGATGCTCGGTGGCCCTAGTGATTGAATGCCAGAGGTTTTTCCCCGAGAGTTTCGGGATGTCCGGTTGTATGCTAGTCGGTACGTAAATCCGGAGGGTTGGGGTAACCATTCTCGTGGTGAGCCTCGGAGGTTTCCTCGTGATGCCAGGTGGGGTACGAGATGCCTGGATGTGTGATACGCTCTGGATGCCCGGTGGCCCTAGTGGTTAAATGCCGGAGGCTTTCGTGATGCCAGGGTGGATGTGAATGCCCGGATGGACGCAAACATTGGTCCTCTGGGGGATGAAATATTTTGAATGATAAAATGGATGATTCTACTAAGTGTGTGTGGTGTCTAGTTATAGGAACTAAATTGTATGGCATAGAATGTGACGTGTCATTACAGTTTGGCCCTATGATCGGGACTTGTGTAACTGGATATTATGCATTATGATTCTTTTAAATTGCATTTGCCATTACATTAAAAAATTTCATGATTTTAATGCATATTTATTCCTTGACTACCTATTTTTGTTTATCTTGTGTGAATCTAGATACTGACGGTAATGCTTGATATAGTTTGATGAATCTTTTACTGTTGAGTGGTTGTACTCACCCCGTTTGGGGACTAACATTTCAGACTAGAAGAGATGCCGCTGCTACCAGTCACCCAGGTTCATTCTATGGTATCCCAGTTGATGTTGAGTGCGAGTGTACGGAGCACTCTCATGTTGAGGTCTAAGGGTTGGTATTCATCCGTGTGCGGGTCCTAGTCATCTATGATCTCGATTTACCTGATGGCCCCGTGGTTTAGGAGTTTTTGTTGGTGCATGTCCGTCATGATGGGATCATGCTGGGCATGATGCCGCCGCCGCCAGCTGACGGACCAGGTTAGGTGTGACTAAGCGTGACGAGTAGCAAATGAAGCTTTTTGGATTGCCGGCACTGTCTAATAGACTTTTGTATAGGGTCGAATGGAAAGGAAAGTCAAAGGGAAGTCGGGTTATCTTTTGATATGAAGCTGGGTATAGAAAACCACGGCAAATTTTGTTGTACCGATCGATATTGTCTATTAGACCTATGTAAATAAAAGTGTTCGGCTTAACCTATAAAGTTGTTTAGTAAGTGTGCATCATTTCTAATTTTGGGATAGGGAGATGTGATGTTGCTTCCGCTACACATTTATATTTACTGCGTAGGGACCTTCTAAAAGATATAAATCCCTAGGACTTATGGACCTATTATAATTCTATGGTATTAGAGTGATTTATATTATTAGGACAAGAGAAAGGCAAATAGATTGTGGCGACCCTAGCGGATTGGGGGCCGTTTGGGGGTGCCACACTTTGACTCTTCTGTTTTTGTTGGCGGGCCTGCCCATTCTCCTTAGTGGTGCTTCTTCTGCTAGGGTTGGTCAATTGGTGCTGTTCCTTCTGGGTTTGCGGCCCTGTTGCTGTGTTGTGCTGCCTTGCTGACAGTTGTTTTTTGGTTTGCTTGGTGGCGGTTTTCTTTTGTTTGCCGGTCTGTTTCGGCTTCCTTGTTTTCCATTGTTTTTGTTTTCTTTTACTTCGGCTCCCTTTCACTCTTTTTGCTCATGCATCATGAGTGAAAGTTTTTGGCGCCGGGTTTTTATATAGTTGGCTTTTGCTCCATATATTCTTACCTTACCAAAAAAAAAGCTCAGACTACTCAGTGGGTAGAGTTCGCAAATGTTTTCTTTTCTAGGAATTCTAGTACAACCTCTACCCAAGCAATCCAATTCTGCGTTTTAAAGAGAATCCATAACCTAGGTAATTTGATTCCGCAATCATAAAATCATCTGAAGATGAGTTGCAATGGGATTTCATTTCCTTTTCTTACTCCAAAGTGAACCAAACAAGGCCTAAGTGATTTCACAATGTACTATACTTCTTAATGTTTTCCTGGTGGAATCTAAGATCTACATTCTCAACCATGACTTTCCACTAGGAACGCAGATATAAAATCTCTAAAACAAAAAAGTGAACATGCTGGAATGAACACGACTCGCATATGTAGGAACCTACCATCAACTCACCCCAACATACATACAAGGAAGAGTGAGAGAGACAGAGATGTGTACATTTTGTTAAGAGTACAAATACTTACCAAGTCCGCAGGAAACTCTGAATGATTATCTTTTCCCTTGAATACCCCAGTCTTTGTTCATATAGAAAACCAAGGATCTCCTGCTTGAAAGAGCTGCTGGCATATTGGTGATTACGTTTGGAAATAAATTCACTTATATAATAAACTATGATTTTTGGTAAAAAAAAAAACCTGCCGTGCACCTCTAATGTTGATTTTTGGATTATCTCCTATAGGGTTTTGAAGCCACAAATTCCAGAGTTTGTAGTATTCTCCAAATCTAGGTTGCTTAAAAAAGATGGCATAAGATTCCTTAACACTGTCTCAGCATTTCCATAGACAAATGGATTTGGCTTCCCGTATGATGTATGCGCCAGCGGAATGGGATGTATTCTGCAGAACAAGAACAAGTAAACAATGCGCAACATAAGAGTGAAGATTAATGCATGTCGCTATGCTGCATTGAGGAAAATTAGGCCTACACAAGGATCTTATGGGCCAATCTTTAGTTTTTTTGTGGAGGATATTATATCTAACTCCATGCAGAACTAACCATTGGATCGGCCTTTCCTTCGGATCCGAGCTCAAGGGTTAAGCTTGATTTTGGTGAACGTTTTTGGGCTGTTTTTTATGGTGGACTGAGCATATCGCGGAGGAGTCCGATGTTTCGGGGACTTCGAGGCTACTGACATATCTGTGATGGCTTCTGTGTACTATAAATTTGATTTTAGGCTCCGCTTCATCCTTAGAAAGTAACCTGAATTCACGATAAAAACTAAAATGATTTGCGATAAAGTCCTATTTATGCCTCACATGCGATCGGCGCCTTCTTACTCATTATTCACCCATGGACTTGATCGACGAGTGGATTATATGTCATGGTGCGTTTATCTTTGGTTGCTGGCATATTGGAAGAGAATAAAAGTCTAACTGCGAGATTCTGAGGCGGCTAATGTTTTATGACTTCACTGTTTGACTTTGACAATTGTTGCTCCATTTCCTGAGGAATATTTATATGTAGTTACAAAGTCAGATCATAATTCATCCATGTACTACTTATTACTTCACGTGAGGTTTATTCGATAATTCATGCATAAACTTTGATCTAGGTGTGTGTCCGGTGAGGCCACAACTGCCCGCAGTCAGAGGACGCGAAGGAGTTGGCAAAGTACACTTAGTTGGCTTTGCCGTGAAGGATTTTTCACCCGGCGATTCGGTCATTCCTTCTCCACTCACTTTTGGCAAAACATTCTTTCAGTATTATCTAAGTTTTAAAATGATATCAGATTTACTGTGCATCAGCCATGCTCATCTACTCTAGTTAATCACTTCTGAACAATTTCTTACTCAGCCAAAGGATATAATCTTCTATATTTGATGCAGCATGTTTAACGTTTAATTTGATTAGATGCAGAACAGAAACGAGTGAAATATCAACCAAAAGAAAAGAAAGATTGAAACTGTTAGACACATCTTAGTGATTGTCATCTTAAATAAAAGATACTTCTGCATTCCATTAGTACTGACTTGTTTTGTTATGCAGAACATCTGTGCCTAGCACTTAGCCCATTGTAAATTTGAGTGTGTTGAAAGGTGAAATAGTTTTTGTGCTCAGGGACATGGCAGACTTACATTGTGAAAGACCAGAGTATAGCAAAAAATTGATAAGAATTCTCCTATTGAATATGCTGCGACAATTTCAATTAATCCTCTGACCGCTTTAAGAATGCTTGAAGACTTCACCTCTTTGGAACCAGGTATATAGACAGTACAGGAGTCTCTTAGCTGTCCCCCAACTTTCACTGTAAGCAATTTATCCTCAGTTGTCCTAATCAGCTGTGATCATTAAGGGATTTGATTGTGCTAAATGGTGTTACGAGTATGGTGGGTCGATGCCTCATCCAAATTGCTAAATCCCGTGGCATCCATAGCATCAACATAATCAGGGATAGGTGCTCTTGGAAGCTTTTAGTAACCTTGATACCACATAACTTTTGTCAAACTACTGTTGTTTAAAACTTTTGTCTAGACTTTAGATAGCTAAGGTATGTGTGGATTTGCTTTTATTTCTCTTTTCTGTGATCAGCCTTAACCATTGCTGGGAAGCGCCCCCCCCTTTTTTTTGGAACTCATTGAGGTCTTGTCTACTCAGCTTCTGAAGTAGCTTTTGATGGTTACATAGCCTGAATTATATCTAAAATTCAACCTCTGTGATGACAAGTTAAAACTCTTTGGGGATTGAATTACTTGCGGCAACTCTGTCTTTTCTTGTTCTAATTATGAATGTTGCTAGTGGACTAATAGTTATGAACAATTACCGGATGCACAAATATGTTGATTATGTTCGGTTGTGGCGGTGATATATCAATATACAAATTGAAAATGTGCCAAAATATTTAGCATTTTGGTATCTCTGGTTTGTTTTTGGAAGCTGGTGTGATTGATTGAGATCTCTTGCATCGAATAGTAGGGAGAAGGGGACCTTGAGCTTGTGTTTATGTAGTTGACCCTTTTAAGCTTGAAGTAACACTGAGTGTGATCACTGACTTGAGGAAATTATAATCTTTGGCTAGGTACTACAATGGGCAGGAATTTATGTGGCTGACTGAGCATTAGTACATGCATTGGCATGCAAGAATGGTTCTATTATGAGGGCATTTTGAGGAATTGATTATGTTGAACTTATCAAAGAAAATAAGAAGGTACTTTAGGTTCGTGAAGGTACATCAATTAACATAATTTAATCTCCCAATATAAAGATGAGGTTTTGTGATGAGGTAACATGTATTTGGAAAGACCAGAAGGACTTGTTTTTTTTAATCTATCGAAGGCGAAGGCAATTAACTATAGTGTGAATTGAACAGAGATCTTTTTGCATTGCTTATCAGAAGTGACTTGTTACTGTTGATGCTTCTTCTACTATTTTTGCAGTCATCATGTGTTCTAGATGTTGATTGCTGGTATGTATAGATCAGCATACTGCTGGGCATTGGTAATTCCATCTTTTTTGGTTGCTGGTGGAAACTTTGTTTTAGTATATCGAAGACCTCTCTCTGCTTTGCAACTTCTTTTGGAGTGAAATTTTTGTCCTTTTTCTTTTAATTCTATGATGAGACACAAAAAGAGGTCAGGCGACACTAATTTAATAGGGCTCTCTCAACTAGCTTATTAGTTCATACTATGACATCTTAGCACAAATTTGGTAGAATTCTTTATTTGTTTTCCAACTTAGCAGTTAGCACTGCATATCAATAACTAAATTTGAATTTTACTGTGCTTTCATGGCCGTCCGTTTCTTGTGACAGAGTTGGATTTGATGAAGCAAAAGAGGCGTTGAAGAAACTTGGTGCCGAAGAAGTGTTCATTGAGAGCCAATTAGAAATAAAGAATGTCAAGAGTCTACTGGTATCATCCATCCATTAATCCATTCTACCATATTCTCATGCATGAAACGCATCCATGTTTGGCCATCAGCACTTGAGTTCTTTACTTGCATTTTATTGACTTGCTACAAGGGTGATATGAAAGAACCTGCCCTTGGATTAAACTGCGTTGGTGACAATGCTGCTTCCTTGGTGATGAAATTTTTGAGGTGTGACAAGTGTTAAATTCGTGTTTAGTACTTCCCTTATCTTTATGTAGAGAGCTGATTTAGTTTTGTTCTCAGGCAGGGAGGAACCATGGTGACATATGGTGGGATGTCTAAGAAACCAATTATAGTGTCAACTTCATCTTTTATCTGCAAGGTAAATTAAGAAGCAGCGAACTAAATTTTCCACTGATGGTTAGGAGGTTATTTCAGTCAAGCCATACAATTTGATTTGTCTACATTTCGGTCTGGGTCTTGGTCATTGCCTTATAGTTTTATTTTTTTTGTCTAAATTTGGCCCAAAATCTCAATTTCAGTATTTGACGGAACCAAATTTGAGCAAAAAAATAAAAATAAATTTCCCTAGAGTCAAGAATAAAGGGAGTACATAAATCAATGAGACAATGGTTCTTATGGTTTGCAGGATTTTTCTTTGAGGGGATTTTGGCTGCATAATTGGATGAGTTCAAATGATGTAACAGGGTGCAGAAGAATGTTAGATGACTTGCTTGAGCTAGTGCAGGATGGGAAGTTAAAATACGAGTATGTCTCCGGTAACCACCACTCAAAATGCTGTATCTAGGTCTCCATATCTTTATAGTGTCTCTAATAGTATTTGTCTTCAAGATAGTGTGCTTGGACTATGGATGCATATGAATTTCTCCAAAACTGCAGGACGGAGCTAGTTCCTTTAGTGATTTCCACATTGCACTGGATAAATCATTCGGAAACTTGGAAGCCATCCTAAGCAAGTCCTGAAGTTCTAGGGCTATTGAATATTTAAGGGCAGTGAGAAGATCAAAAAATTCTGTCATATCCTTCAGACGATTAGCTGTTCTAAAGTTGAGGCACTAGATCAACTGGGCATGATAACTATGTATCTTTTCCGTTATTATCATTCTCTTTTCATAAGTTATGCATCTTTTCTGTTGAGGTCATTTCATTGCTGCTTATTTTCAGCAATTTCCATTCTTAATTTGTTTTGCATCATGCCTTCCAATCTAAAACTATTCTCATGCTCTGCCAAAACATGTTGGCTGAAATTAGAGATCCAAACATCGGCCCGCTTGGTATTGGAAGGGTCCAAAAGGTTTTAGATTTGCCAATTACGATTCTCATATACACGTAATAAGGAACATTGGGATACTTTTCAAAATCATGTAATCAACATGGCGTTGATTGAGTTAAAGAGCAAGAAGAACCAAAATTCTTCATTTGATCTAACCTAATTCAAATAGAGGGAAAACACAAAATGGAAAGATCGTGTTAGATTCCAAAGAATTGACAATTGTTCAAATACCACAGAAAGAAAAGGCATCTTTCGTCTAGACAATGTCAGGATGGCACTCCTTTCTCAAGATAAAGGAGTTGGACCAGGATGAGTGATTTTTGAATTCATTTTAGCCTTGGAAAATTTAGAGAGAACAAATTCTCCACAAAAGTGGCTTCCTATCATGCACGATTTTGAAATACTAACATTTTGCTAGGTCGAAGAGATGGGCCTTGCAAAATGGAAGATTATAAGTGATTGGAAGATTATCCATGCTGACACCTCAAAACACTTAATGTAATGTTTGGTTAATGGTCATGGAATCGTGAAAGGAATGCCAAACCGTAAAATCAAATAAAGCACAATAATTGGGAAAATGTTTAGGGATCTTATGTGGTTCATCCTGTTTCTATCCCTAGTTTTCCGTTATTCGCTTTGTACACGTTGATTGGAGAGGCATTCCCTTTCTTACATGTACAACATATATGTTATTTTAAGAGATGGGCTTCATTCGGTGAGCATAATTCAACATGGAATTCCACTCTGACCCCAACCTAAGAAAAGAATTTTGAATCAATTTAGTAATTTAGACTTTTTTTCTCAAAAAATAAATAATTCGATAAATATTTTCCTAAATATGATCGTTTATATCACTCGAAATAATTACTTAATATTAAATATTTTTATTATTCATAATAATTTATGTCTAAATATTTTTCATGGAAGGTAAACAAATTTTTAGTTCGTTTATTTTTATAAGCAATATAAATAATTATTTTTATGAAATGTATTTTAAATCATTCTCTCAATCAAGGATACACTCCCTTTACATATGTGCTATAGTTCCATCTTCACTCTCGATCGTATTAATTAATCATCTGAGCCAAAAGTAAAGCAAAATATCTTTGTGCTCTAAATAGGCAATTATACTCTTAACAGCTTTTCATCAGCCAACATTTAGTTTTTCTCATGGACCAATGGCATATGTTTTTATGGTCGTCGTAGTCAAAATCTAGATTGGAAATTAGAACACCTTTTGAAAAGAGGAGATTATGTAGAGCCAAAAGAAGCAACATGGACGGGCCATTTTTCTTAGCCATCGCATCAACAAACAAACGGAGAAATGGATGGAGATGCAATCCAATTTTGATGACAGCTTAGCAGTGTACCATTGCCGGCCAACAGAAGCATGTGATCATCGTCTTTTACCGAGACAATGAATGATTAAATATTCTTGTTGATGTCATGAAAGTGACATCTACTTTCGGACAAGGATGGATTCTCATTATATTATTTCGTGCCTTGGCCTACAATCAGGCGCAAGGGAGAGAATTAAATTCCAAAAATAAGCCTACTGACATTTCTCTATCGGGTGCTTAAATTAGAAGAAAAACAGCGTCATCTTATCATGTCATGCTGCCGTCGTTACACTTAAATAGTTGAAAATAATTGAAACACCACGTTAAATGAATTCAATAAGATTTAGCTAAAATGTTTTATTGCATTTTCCCTTGTAAGTTTAAGGCTACATTATTTCAGTTAAAAAGTTTATACATTGATAGGTTTGAAATTTTGATATAATAATTTTAGGAGAGATTGCGCAATTATCTCGGAGATATGACAATTCGGTTTTCCTAATCTCATGCTCGCACTCAACTCAATACAAATATATACTCGCATCAAACTCGATCCAACTCTAATATCAAAAACTAAATTATAGTGTAAAGCTTCGAACTCCATCTCAAATTCTCATAAAAAATTTCAAAAATAATGATTTTTTTTCATTGTCCTTAGTAAAATCCTTTAAATTATTAACAAGGCTTGCAAGTCACATTACTATAGTATTACAAAATTTGACACCTCCAACATGGCAATCCATATTGTTAGGTCCAAATACATAAAAGAAGGGGTGAAGTGTTTTTTTTTTTTTTATATACATATAAAAATATTTATCTTTCTAGAACCAGCACCTTATTTAAAAAAATTTATATGCAATTAAACTATTAATTTGCAATAAGAAACTTATAGAGTTTAGGGAAAAAGAAATTACAAAAGCTAGTTATAGAGTTTCAATTAGGATGTGCTTTCTCTTCTAGCTCTAGCAGCACCATTAGACTGAAATTCACCACTTCAGCCAATAGTGCAATTGCCAACAACTTTGTATTGCGCGGACTCGACTCCTCCTACAGCTATCTCACTATAGACTAAATAATTATTAAATCTCCTTCAATAGCTGTTCTCACACCTTGTGCACACAACACGGTAGACATACTCTCCCCCAAAATTATTTAACCACACTTTTAAGTGTTTGCAAATAAGCATGCACATATTTCGTCTCTTACCTAAAAAATTGCATTCTCTCTAAGCATGACCACTTCTTCCGTGATTTTGGCACCCTTGCTAACTTTTGGGATCAAAACTAAATAGATTATAATGAAGCAGCAAAGAGATAGATCTCAAGAACACTCAATATGTTTCGATTTTTCTTGTTGTAAGCACTCAATTACAAGCTACGTTTTACTCGTAGTTTGTCCTCATAGGCCTCCAAAAACAACCCTCCTATTTCAACCATCTGATTTAGGTCGATCACATAAAGAGTTTCATTTCATCACACAGAAAAGAGACATTTAGAGGGGGTACTTAGAGATCATCAACAAATGAAAAAATCAAAATGATAAGAAAAGAGACATTTGGAGGGGGTACTTAGAGATCATCAACAAATGGAAAAATCAAAATGATAAGGAGAGTGAACAAAAGTTGGTAAGTTTATAAATTGACTTATTATAGTGTTTGCAATTTATTTACGATGCTTGTAAAATTTCCAAAGCGTTGGTTATTCTTTAATTCATTTCAAAGTTGGTAAATTTCTAACGGCGTTGATAAGTTATTGATAGGTTATTTGGAAATCAATGACCTATTTGGTAACCATCCCAATAGTGCCATATTCCGATTTTTTGTTTTCGGGAGTAGTTTTGGAACAAAATCGTGTTTGGTAAAAATTTTGTTCCCAAGAACAAATTTCTAATTTTTTTGTTCCTGGAAGAAGATTTAAAACATAATCAAGAATAAAAAAAAAGTTGATTCTTGTTCCCGAGAACAAATCTAAGAATCAAGCCACTTTCTTCTTCTTCATCTACCACCACCACCGTGGTTACCGTCTGCCATTGTCTACCATTCGCCACCCACTGTAGCTAGTTGTCGGCAACCGATCTAGCAAGGTTCGACAAGCTCGCCGAAGGCAAGTCCAACCACTGGCGAGGCTCACCCAGCCCTGGCGAGACTCGCCCACCCCTGCTAGTGGCCAGGCAAGCCTCACCTAGCCTCGACGAGGCCACCTGGCCACTAGTGAGGCTCAGCTGATGAGGGCTGGCGATGCGTCTGGCCGGTCACCGGTAGAAGAGAGAAAGGAAAAAAAGAAAAGAAAAAAAGTAAAAAAATATTTAAAAATTAAAAGAAAATGATTTATAGTAGAAATTTTGAGCACGGTACCAAAAGCAATTCTATTCCAGAATCAGAAATTTTGGACAGTTACCAAACATCTTAAAATGGCTAGAAATTGTTCCCCAGAACAAAATAAAAAAAAACCATTTCTGATAAAAAATTGTTCATAGAAACAGGATCGTTATCAAACGCACTCCAAATTGACTAAGTTTTTGAATTGTCCATAATCTTTTTCTCATTGAATTTTCCACGTAAACTTATCATGTTCGCTTTTGTCCGTTTCTATCATTTTGGCATTATTTTTATTCATTACGAGATTATATTGCGGGAATATATTGCCTGTTATTATAGGGGTTGAGTCGATTTTGGTCCATTTAATCTGGGGTTGAGTCGATTTTGGTCCATTTAATCTTGGGAAGAAATTGATTCTACATTAGGTTAATTTTTGATGAATTGTTGCCGGTTCTCTCGAACTTTGTATCAATAATTTTGGAAATCCATCAAGTAAGGGAAATTTTCCGCACTTTCCTTTGACTACCCTGCACTCAGTCCCGAAAGCTTGCGTCAGCCACATCTTTGATTTTTGTCTCATCGACCAATAGCATTTGATTGTATGGTCTTCGTCGTCGTTGATTTTATGGTCTTCGTCGTCGTCGGTTTTATGGTATTCGTCGTCGTGAAAAAGTATGCTTTCTGTCCCGACCGCGTCCTCATCGGCAGCCTTGATTTTTTTGTCTTATCGACCAATAGCATTTGAGTTTATGGTCTTCGTCGTCGTGAAAAAGTATGATCTCTGCCCCAGTCGGGCCGATAGTCGTGTCCTCATCGGCCCAAAGCATTTTACTTGCTTTTCCCAAAACTGCCCCAATCAATAACACTTCAATTCGTGTTATATTATGATCTGAGAAATGGATGTGTACTGCGGGGTTCGTCCAAATCGGTTTCGTCCAGTGGCAGATTAAGAAGAGATGCTCCAATATTCCTTTTTTCAAACTTTCTTGCAAGATTGATTGCAGTTTTATTTTTCAGGAGTCGTGCTTTGATTAGATATGTTCATGTTTCGAGGAGGTTTGTGAAATTTTGAAGATGACTCGCATCATATTTGTCAGCATGCAGGGATGGATCTATCATATATTTTTAGTGGGGTCAATGCCCTAAAGACCGTAAGATAAAGGTATTTCATTTAACAAAAAAATTCTAAAGATGAGATCGAGCTGTTTATTGATTTGAAGTAGTTTTTCTACGCAAAGTCTGACTTGAAATCAACGCTTTGACATTGAATCATGAATGTGAACAAAATTCGGTTTCAAATCCCTGTGCTCAAGCTCGACTCAATATAGTATATAGGGCTCGAAATTGAACTCGATTCAACTCCATTATTAAAAGCTCAATTCTACTCATTTGACTTACGCAGAATGTTTCTTTCTATTTTTCCTAATCATATATTGTACCTTCTGCATAGCCTGGTCATGCCATTCGATTGCTTTATCTTCCGACTCTATCAAGCCTCATGTTTGATTGGTGGTGTGGTTGTCTAGTAATGCAATGTCTAAGCCTGATAATTTTTTGATAATTGTTTATCTTTTTACTCTTTTTTTTTTGTGTCATAAAGAAGTTTATAGTACATGGAAAGACAAGATACCGGTTTTGATTTCTTGCAAGTTAGCGCATGGTCCCTTAGAGGGTGACGAGGCTAAGCCTAATTACATCGATGAACAATGGAAGTTACTAAAAAGGCAATGTGGGGTTTAATTAGGCATCATCAGTTGGATTTTACTTCTTTAGATAAACTATAAGGATCCCACCCTACTGCT
>NC_052615.1:1287550-1477295 GCF_016545825.1 Eucalyptus grandis
ATTTTCCATCTATAGATTTTTGCATGCTGAGCAGGGGATCCCGACCATCTTGGGCCGTGGGCGGTCTTCTAATGGGCCGTGATTCACTCCTTCCTAAGTTGTGTTGGCCACTCTGAAATGGACAGTAACATTAATGTTAGACAAGACAAATGGCTACCTGGTGGAATCCTATGTGGACCATGTAATGTAGAGGAACCGACAACAGCTTGCAAGCTCTACAAATACGTAACAAAATGCATGGAACATCCAGCTTCTTACCGCACATTTGATGAGCCTATTGTTAAAGAAATTCTGAAATTAAATTATGGCCAGCATCTACCGAAGATAGACTTCAGAGTGGACAGCAAATGTTGATGGACAATATACCAAGAAAGAGTGCTTATCATATCATATAAATCGAGGCTACACAGCTTAGTTTTTCTCGCCCGTCCTCATCTTATATTACACCCAGTCATCTTTGGAAGCAAATTTGGAAAACTAAGACAGCTCCTAAAAATCCGTATCTTCCTCTGGTCTATTAGTCAAAATGCTGGCATTCCTACCAAGTCTAATCTGTTTGCCGCCGAATCATCAATGATCCTTGTTGTATTCTTTTGTTCTACCCGCTCCCAACAATGAACATTTATTTTAACATTGCCCTTGGACACAACAGATCCGGAGCCATCCTATTGTGCAAGTTAATGTAACATATTATGCAACACATCGTATTGATGCCGGCTGCAGATATATCACAACAGATAGGTAACGTACCCATTTTGAGACCATCGCAGCTCTTTGTGGCAGATCTCGGAAGGCCAAATCATAAGCACTTCCGCCATCAATTCACGAAGCCGACCGCATTGTTGATTCCGCTTGGCTCTTGCTCACCTGCATATTACAGTCTGTAGAACCGCATCTACAAAGAAGCAACTGAAAAGAGGCAACAAATCGCCGAACCCTAATACTCCCTAGCTCCCACCGATGCAGTACGATCAAAGTGAATATAGATGGCAGCTCTTCCTATTGCAGAAAATTTGGGTGCGATCTCCACACATACGGATCAACAGGGTGCAGAAGAATGATAGATCACTTGCTCGAGCTAGTGCAGGATGGGAAGTTAAAATACGAGTATGTCTCCGGTAACCACCACTCAAAATGCTGTATCTAGGTCTCCATATCTTTATAGTGTCTCTAATAGTATTTGTCTTCAAGATAGTGTGCTTGGACTATGGAAGCATATGAATTTCTCCAAAACTGCAGGACGGAGCTGGTTCCTTTTAGTGATTTCCACATTGCACTGGATAAATCATTGGGAAACTTGGAAGCCATCCTAAGCAAGTCCTAAAGTTCTAGGGCTATTGAATATTTAAGGGCAGTGAGAAGATCAAAAAATTCTGTCATATCCTTCAGACGATTAGCTGTTCTAAAGTTGAGGCACTAGATCAACTGGGCATGATAACTATGTATCTTTTCCGTTATTATCATTCTCTTTTCATAAGTTATGCATCTTTTCTGTTGAGGTCATTTCATTGCTGCTTATTTTCAGCAATTTCCATTCTTAATTTGTTTTGCATCATGCCTTCCAATCTAAAACTATTCTCATGCTCTGCCAAAACATGTTGGCTGAAATTAGAGATCCAAACATCGGCCCGCTTGGTATTGGAAGGGTCCAAAAAGGTTTTAGATTTGCCAATTACGATTCTCATATACACGTAATAAGGAACATTGGGATACTTTTCAAAAATCATGTAATCAACATGGCGTTGATTGAGTTAAAGAGCAAGAAGAACCAAAATTCTTCATTTGATCTAACCTAATTCAAATAGAGGGAAAACACAAAATGGAAAGATCGTGTTAGATTCCAAAGAATTGACAATTGTTCAAATACCACAGAAAGAAAAGGCATCTTTCGTCTAGACAATGTCAAGGATGGCACTCCTTTCTCAAGATAAAGGAGTTGGACCAGGATGAGTGATTTTTGAATTCATTTTAGCCTTGGAAAATTTAGAGAGAACAAATTCTCCACAAAAGTGGCTTCCTATCATGCACGATTTTGAAATACTAACATTTTGCTAGGTCGAAGAGATGGGCCTTGCAAAATGGAAGATTATAAGTGATTGGAAGATTATCCATGCTGACACCTCAAAACACTTAATGTAATGTTTGGTTAATGGTCATGGAATCATGAAAGGAATCCCAAACCGTAAAATCAAATAAAGGACAATAATTGGGAAAATGTTTAGGGATCTTATGTGGTTCTTCATCCTGTTTATATCCCTAGTTTTCCATTACTCGCTTTGTATACGTTGATTGGAGAGGCATTCCCTTTCTTACATGTACAACATATATGTTATTTTAAGAGATGGGCTTCATTCGGTGAGCATAATTCAACATGGAATTCCACTCTGACCCCAACCTAAGAAAAGAATTTTTGAATCAATTTAGTAATTTAGACTTTTTTTCTCAAAAAATAAATAATTCGATAAATATTTTCCTAAATATGATCGTTTATATCACTCGAAATAATTACTTAATATTAAATATTTTTATTATTCATAATAATTTATGTCTAAATATTTTTCATGGAAGGTAAACAAATTTTAGTTCGTTTATTTTTATAAGCAATATAAATAATTATTTTTATGAAATGTATTTTAAATCATTCTCTCAATCAAGGATACACTCCCTTTACATATGTGCTATAGTTCCATCTTCACTCTCGATCGTATTAATTAATCATCCGAGCCAAAAGTAAAGCAAAATATCTTTGTGCTCTAAATAGGCAATTATACTCTTAACAGCTTTTCATCAGCCAACATTTAGTTTTTCTCATGGACCAATGGCATCTGTTTTTATGGTCGTCGTAGTCAAAATCTAGATTGGAAATTAGAACACCTTTTGAAAAGAGGAGATTATGTAGAGCCAAAAGAAGCAACATGGATGGGCCATTTTTCTTAGCCGTCGCATCAACAAACAAACGGAGAAAAGGATGGAGATGCAATCCTATTTTGATGACAGCTTAGCAGTGTACTATTGCAGGCCAACAGAAGCATGTGATCATCGTCTTTTATCGAGACAATGAATGATTAAATATTCTCGTTGATGACATGAAAGTGACATCTACTTTCGGACAAGGATGGATTCTCATTATATTATTTCGTGCCTTGGCTTACAATCAGGCGCAAGGGAGAGCATTAAATTCAAAAAATAAGCCTACTGACATTTCTCTATCGGCTGCTTAAATTAGAAGAAAAACAGCATCATCTTATCATGTCATGCTGCCGTCGTTACACTTAAATATTTGAAAATAATTGAAACACCACGTTAAATGAATTCAATAAGATTTAGCTAAAATGTTTTATTGCATTTTCCCTTGTAAGTTTAAGGCTACATTATTTCAGTTAAAAGTTTATACATTGATAGGTTTGAAATTTTGATATAATAATTTTAGGAGAGATTGCAATTATCTCGGAGATATGACAATTCGGTTTTCCTAATCTCATGCTCGCACTCAACTCAATACAAATATATACTCGCATCAAACTCGATCCAACTCTAATATCAAAAACTAAATTATAGTGTAAAGCTTCGAACTCCATCTCAAATTCTCATAAAAATTTCAAAAATAATGATTTTTTTCATTGTCCTTAGTAAAATCCTTTAAATTATTAACAAGGCTTGCAAGTCACATTACTATAGTATTACAAAATTTGAAACCTCCAACATGGCAATCCATATTGTTAGGTCCAAATACATAAAAGAAGGGGTGAAGTGTTTTTTTTTTTTATATACATATAAAAATATTTATCTTTCTAGAACCAGCACCTTATTTAAAAAAAATTTATATGCAATTAAACTATTAATTTGCAATAAGAAACTTATAGAGTTTAGGGAAAAAGAAATTACAAAAGCTAGTTATAGAGTTTCAATTAGGATGTGCTTTCTCTTCTAGCTCTAGCAGCACCATTAGACTGAAATTCACCACTTCAGCCAATAGTGCAATTGCCAACAACTTTGTATTGCGCGGACTCGACTCCTCCTACAGCTATCTCACTATAGACTAAATAATTATTAAATCTCCTTCAATAGCTGTTCTCACACCTTGTGCACACAACACGGTAGACATACTCTCCCCAAAATTATTTAACCACACTTTTAAGTGTTTGCAAATAAGCATGCACATATTTCGTCTCTTACCTAAAAAATTTCATTCTCTCTAAGCACGACCACTTCTTCCGTGATTTTGGCACCCTTGCTAACTTTTGGGATCAAAACAAAATAGATTATAATGAAGCAGCAAAGAGATAGATCTTAAGAACACTCAATATGTTTCGATTGTTCTTGTTGTAAGCACTCAATTACAAGCTACATTTTACTCGTAGTTTGTCCTCATAGGCCTCCAAAAACAACCCTCCTGTTTCAACCATCTGATTCAAATCGATCACATAATGAGTTTCATTTCATCACACAGAAAAGAGACATTTAGAGGGGTACTTAGAGATCATCAACAAATGAAAAAATCAAAATGATAAGAAAAGAGACATTTGGAGGGGTACTTAGAGATCATCAACAAATGGAAAAATCAAAATGATAAGGAGAGTGAACAAAAGTTGGTAAGTTTATAAATTGACTTATTATAGTGTTTGCAATTTATTTACGATGCTTGTAAAATTTCCAAAGCGTTGGTTATTCTTTAATTCATTTCAAAGTTGGTAAATTTCTAACGGCGTTGATAAGTTATTGATAGGTTATTTGGAAATCAATGACCTATTTGGTAACCATCCCAATAGTGCCATATTCCGATTTTTTGTTTTGGGAGTAGTTTTGGAACAAAATCGTGTTTGGTAAAAATTTTGTTCCCAAGAACAAATTTCTAATTTTTTTGTTCCTGGAAGAAGATTTAAAACATAATCAAGAATAAAAAAAAAGTTGATTCTTGTTCCCGAGAACAAATCTAAGAATCAAGCCACTTTCTTCTTCTTCATCTACCACCACCACCACCGTGGTTACCGTCTGCCATTGTCTACCATTCGCCACCCACTGCAGCTAGTTGTCGGCAACCGATCTAGCAAGGTTCGACAAGCTCGCCGAAGGCAAGTCCAACCACCGGCGAGGCTCACCCAGCCACAGCGAGACTCGCCCACCCCTGCTAGTGGCCGAGCAAGCCTCACCTAGCCTCGACGAGGCCACCCGGCCACTAGTGAGGCTCAGGCGATGAGGGCTGGCGATGCGTCGGCCGGTCACCGGTAGAAGAGAAAGGAAAAAAAAAAGAAAAGAAAAAAAGTAAAAAAATATTTAAAAATTAAAAGAAAATGATTTAGAGTAGAAATTTTGAGCACGGTACCAAACACAATTCTATTTCAGAATCAGAAATTTTGGACAGTTAAAACAGTTTAAAATGCTTAGAAATTGTTTTTCAGGAACAAAATTAAAAAAAAAAAATTTCTGATAAAAAATTGTTCATAGAAACAGGATCGTTATCAAACGCTCCAAATTGACTAAGTTTTTGAATTGTCCATAATCTTTTTCTCATTGAATTTTCCACGTAAACTTATCATGTTCGCTTTTGTCCGTTTCTATCATTTTGGCATTATTTTTATTCATTACGAGATTATATTGCGGGAATATATTGCCTGTTATTATAGGGGTTGAGTCGATTTTGGTCCATTTAATCTGGGGTTGAGTCGATTTTGGTCCATTTAATCTTGGGAAGAAATTGATTCTACATTAGGTTAATTTTTGATGAATTGTTGCCGGTTCTCTCGAACTTTGTATCAATAATTTTGGAAATCCATCAAGTAAGGGAAATTTTCCGCACTTTCCTTTGACTACCCTGCACTCAGTCCCGAAAGCTTGCGTCAGCCACATCTTTGATTTTTTGTCTCATCGACCAATAGCATTTGATTGTATGGTCTTCGTCGTCGTTGATTTTATGGTCTTCGATTTTATGGTCTTCGTCGTCGTGAAAAAGTATGCTTTCTGTCCCGACTGCGTCCTCATCAGCAGCCTTGATTTTTTTATTTTTTTTTGTCTCATCGACCAATAGCATTTGATTTTATGGTCTTCATCGTCGTGAAAAAGTATGATTTCTGCCCTAGTCGGGCCGATAGTCGTGTCCTCATCGGCCCAAAGCATTTTACTTGCTTTTCCCAAAACTGCCCCAGTCAATAACACTTCAATTCGTGTTATATTATGATCTGAGAAATGGATGTGTACTGCGGGGTTCGTCCAAATCGGTTTCGTCCAGTGGCAGATTAAGAAGAGATGCTCCAATATTCCTTTTTTCAAACTTTCTTGCAAGATTGATTGCAGTTTTATTTTTCAGGAGTCGTGCTTTGATTAGATATGTTCATGTTTCGGAGGAGGTTTGTGAAATTTTGAAGATGACTCGCATCATATTTGTCAGCATGCAGGGATGGATCTATCATATATTTTTAGTGGGGTCAATGCCCTAAAGACCGTAAGATAAAGGTATTTCATTTAACAAAAAAATTCTAAAGATGAGATCGAGCTGTTTATTGATTTGAAGTAGTTTTTCTACGCAAAGTCTGACTTGAAATCAACGCTTTGACATTGAATCATGAATGTGAACAAAATTCGGTTTCAAATCCCTGTGCTCAAGCTCGACTCAATATAGTATATAGGGCTCGAAATTGAACTCGATTCAACTCCATTATTAAAAGCTCAATTCTACTCATTTGACTTACGCAGAATGTTTCTTTCTATTTTTCCTAATCATATATTGTACCTTCTGCATAACCTGGTCATGCCATTCGATTGCTCTATCTTCCGACTCTATCAAGCCTCATGTTTGATTGGTGGTGTGGTTGTCTAGTAATGTAATGTCTAAGCTCGATAATTTTTTGATAATTGTTTATCTTTGTACTTTTTTTTGTGTCATAAAGAAGTTTATAGTACATGGAAAGACACAATACTGGTTTTGATTTCTTGCAAGTTAGCGCATGGTCCCTTAGAGGGCAACGAGGCTAAGCGTAATTACATCGATGAACAATGGAAGTTACTAAAAAGGCAATGTGGGGTTTAATTAGGCATCATCAGTTGGATTTTACTTCTTTAGATAAACTATAAGGATCCCACCCTACTGCTCCTTTTGCTCTTTTGATTTCCGTCTTTTGGCAATGGAAAACCGTAGCCACAACAACACCGATATAAATTAAGGAATCATTATGCGAGCTGGATCCTATGAGAAACAATTGATGTTGTCTCAATTATTGATCGTTAGACTCTCACGATTATATGTCACAACCGCACTTCCATTCACTCACAGAACACTTCCTGGATATGTTATTCCTCAGAGCTTCATTTCGAGTAGGGATTAATAGTTCCCCCCCGTACATATTGGAGTACGAAGCCCACCCAAAAAATCGAATAAAATAGTCCGTTCTATTTTGCAGGTATCATCAGCTGACTTAGGTTTGATGACTCTCTTTGGAATATGAGGCAATAATAGAGCAAATCTATCAAACGATTCTACATTTTGTATAGAAATTATGAAAAAAATGCAAATAGTTATAATTTGTTATAATTCAAAAATTTATTTATCAATGACCATAAAATTGCTCATGTATTATAAGAAGAAATTCGAAAAACCCTCCAACACAAAAGTTATTCATCTCATCGAATCTCCAACATTTTATAGTAGAGTAGACGATCTATCACCGTGCATCATTCAAGTTTCACACTCAAACATAAATAGAAGCTTCTAAATTCATAAGCATACAATAAGATAAGAAAGACTATTGTAATTTTTGTCTCATTTATTGTCTAGATTAGATAGGCCACTCCGTCCAGTGCCCACAGTCAGGGCATTTTTACTTGAAAAAGCTAGTACTCTTCCATGCTTGCACTTCTCACAAATAGATGGGCCATCTGTGCCGGCTAATTGCCCCACCACCCTACTGCCGCCGCCGCTGCCGCCGCCGCCACCGTCACCACCTCTATCTTCAGCAGCCCTGGCTCCCCTGGCGGCCCCGGCGGTCCCGGTGGCCCCGGTGGCCCCTGTGGCCCCCGCCGTCGGATGTAGCAGAAAAGGAAACCACAAAGCATGACGGCAGTAATGACTAAACCAACAATAACCCACGTTGGAGGGTTATTGTCATCGCATGGTACGGAATTTGGATCAATCCATGTTGATGGAGGAGGATTGATCCATGCTGATGGAGGAGGAAAGTGCTGGAAGCATGGATCATTTTGTTGACATTTACTGTTCTCCATCAAGAAAACTCTGTGTAGGTAGTTCAATGTGAGCGGTGAGTCTACAAACATATTATGAAGCATCAATCCAAGTGCCGATTTACCTTTTTATCATGATAAATTGATCGTATGATCCAAGCACAAGATCGAAATGATTCAACACAGAATTTAGCAATTTCTAATATGAGTGAAATTAGGTGCTTGCACATATACCCTCACAAGAAGAACCAAGCAAATCGGTGAATGATGTTGCGCCAATGCTTACACAACCTGCAAAGAAGTGAGAATTTTCGCCAAATGGCCTAGCCTCCTCGTCCTAATAATGCTCTAGTGCTGCCCCAAACCCCCTTCTTATGGGTATGCTGCCCCAAAACCCACGCCCACGCCCACGCCCCACCCCCCACCCCCTCCTTATTGATTGGGTTAGGTAAAGTGTTTTATTTGATGCATCACCTCTCTTTTTGAGGATGTACTATAATGATTGAAGACATCCGGACAAAAAGCTAGGAAATTTCATTCATGTGCCAAAGACCCAAAAATTATCAAAATAATTTTAAATCTATTATAATTGTGTCAATTTAATTTGAAACATTTTTTTACCAATTGAGTATTAAACCTTTTATATTTATGTCCATTCAGTTCATCCGATCAAAATTGAAGTGCCAGCACTCACAAAAACACGAGGCGTCTTACATGGCGCCATCGACGCTGACATAGATAATTTTTAGTGATATTGTAATATTTTTTTCGATTTTTATTCCTATTTTCTTTTTATATTTTTGATTCTTTTTTTCCTTTTGCTTTCTTTCATTTTTTTCTTCACTCCCTTCTTTCTCCAGCTAGTTGCTAGCGACCATTGGAAATGAAGCTTCAAGAAGAACAGAGCAAGCTTCAACTACTATCCAGACTTGATCATGTCTTCATGCGCAATGTTCGGGAGCTGGGAATTAGGCCCATTGAAATGATACATGTGTTTGACTATTCACGGTCTAAGGTGGTAAGATTTTGGTGAAGGACCAAGAAAAACAATCAGGTCCGAAATGAGAAATTATTATATGCTCTACAAAACATGTGACCCGATATTATCTCGATCATTAATCAAGTAGATCTCGCTATGAGCCCCTGGGATCAATTATTGAACTGGGTTTCAACATAAGATTTATAGAACATACAGTAACATTTCATGCAAAACAGGGTTACAAACGTGACTTGAAAAATAAAATTACTCTACTATCCAAAATCAAGTCCACAAAAACTTATTGTAGAGTCGAACTGTTAAGGATAGAAGCGACCCACTGTCAATTCGTTTCTATTTCGAGTATTTTAAAAACATGGGAAAATGTTCTAAGATCGTCCTCAACTTAAACTGTCTTAGATGGACACATCAAAGAACCACTAATCTCAGTCCTCGCGTTGGTCTATTCTTGTCCACATCTCTCTTATGGTCACAGGACTCCTATCCAAATGATATTAAAAGACAGCCATGTGGCAAGCTAATTAGAACGATGGAATTTTCGCCAAATGGCCTAGCCTCCTCGTCCTAATAATGCTCTAGTGCTGCCCCAAACCCCCCTTCTTATGGGTATGCTGCCCCAAAACCCACGCCCACGCCCACGCCCACCCCCCCCCACACCCCTCTCCTTATTGATTGGGTTAGGTAAAGTGTTTTATTTGATGCATCACCTCTCTTTTTTGAGGATGTACTATAATGATTGAAGACATCCGGACAAAAAGCTAGGAAATTTCATTCATGTGCCAAAGACCCAAAAAATTATCAAAATAATTTTAAATCTATTATAATTGTGTCAATTTAATTTGAAACATTTTTTACCAATTGAGTATTAAACCTTTTATATTTATGTCAATTCAGTTCATCCGATCAAAATTGAAGTGCCAGCACTCACAAAAACACGAGGCGTCTTACATGGCGCCATCGACGCTGACATAGATAATTTTTAGTGATATTGTAATTTTTTTTTTTTTTTTTTTTGATTTTTATTCCTATTTTTCTTTATATATTTTGATTCTTTTTTTCCTTTTGCTTTCTTTCATTTTTTTCTTCACTCCTTCTTTCTCCAGCTAGTTGCTAGCGACCATTGGAAAATGAAGCTTCAAGAAGAATAGAGCAAGCTTCAACTACTATCCAGACTTGATCATGTCTTCATGCGCAATGTTCGGGAGCTGGGAATTAGGCCCATTGAAATGATACATGTGTTTGACTATTCACGGTCTAAGGTGGTAAGATTTTGGTGAAGGAACAAGAAAAACAATCAAGTCCGAAATGAGAAATTATTATATGCTCTACAAAACATGTGACCTGATATCATCTCGATCATTAATCAAGTAGATCTCGCTATGAGCCCTTGGGATCAATTGTTGAATTGGGTTTTGACATAAGATTTATAGAACATACAGTAACATTTCATGCAAAACAGGGTTACAAACGTGACTTGAAAAATAAAATTACTCTACTATCCAAAATCAAGTCCACAAAAACTTATTGTAGAGCTGAACTGTTAAGGATAGAAGCGACCCACTGTCAATTCATTTCTATTTCGAGTATTCTAAAAACAAAGGAAAATGTTCTAAGATCATCCTCAACTTAAACTGTCTTAGATGGACACATAAGAAAACCACTAATCTCAGTCCTCGCGTTGGTCTATTCTTGTCCACATCTCTCTTATGGTCACGGGACTCCTGTCCAAATGATATTAAAAGACAGCCATGTGGCAAGCTAATTAGAACGATGGAATTAAAGAAGAAACGTGGGAAAAATGACGTAAAGGCAAAGTCCGTCATCCGTCACCGTCTGTGACATCCTGATTTTCAAGTTTGTTTTCAATTGAATGAGTTAGACTTTTCATCAACGTGCCTATAGCCTTTTTCTCTGAATTGGCTGCTCACAAGTTAACTGATCTATCAGGTGAAGCCGTTAAGGAATTTTAATGCTACAAACTTAAGAATTCGACCAGGAACCAATTAGGCTGTGCATGATAAAATTTATGTTTCTTGATTTCTCTGTTTCTCTGTTCCCTAAAAAACAAGGGTTTGGAACAAAAATTCGTTTGGTAACGCAATTTGATTTCTCTATTTTGTCGAAACAGATTTCTATTCCCAGAAATAGATTTGAAGAACAAATCGAAGCTAAAATTTTTAGCTTCTCGTTTGAAATAGAAATTGAGAAATCAATTTACGGCGGCCAGAAATTAATTTCTATTTTAGAAATTTTGTCATGCACACCCTTACTCGACCATGCTAATCTACAAGGATCAATACGGCCTGTCAAAATCGATTAAAGATCGAGATAGGTCAATTCGACCGAGATATGTGATTAATGAATGGGTGATTCCACTTAATTGCAAAATTCTTGTCGAACGACACTAGGCGATTATTCTATCTTTTTTTACCTTGTGTCCGCATTTGAAATCTCAATATTTTTACGACAACCGAGAGTCGCAAATGTGTCAAAGATGTACATTGTGGCTTGAAAATAATGAACCATAGGTCAAATGCACCAAAAATTCATAAACGCTACCCGATAGATTAGAACACGCTAAAATCGTGCCAAATTGAAATTAACTGCAAATTTAAACCCAAATTCAGAAATTGAAAGTTCTATATGGTCACAATTCATTTTAGGAACGTCAACTCACCCTCCAAAGATTTTTCTACAAATCGAAATTTTCGGCGAATTTTCAAGGTAGGGGTATTTTGGACCAGAAAAATCCGATGACCATTTTTGGTCGTGTTTTTGGGATTTGAGTTGGACGAATGGATGAGGAAAAATATGAATTGGAGGGTAGACACCTTGGTGGGATTTATGGACTCCAATTTAGGTCCAATTGGTGGTTAATTGGAGAGGAATTGAATCAAGATTAGAGGGTTAATGTCCAAAACTCGTAGCTCCAAGGGGTGTGCAACATTTCAGCTTCTACCAAGGCTTGTTGGGGAAGATTGATGAAGGAAAAGAGGCTGAGGATAAGGCTGGACATGGTGCAGTAGCCACTTGAGGGCCTTGGATATTTTTGGTTGACTTTGATGGCCATTGTCCCCTTGAGGCCAACAACCTTCCTTCTTCTTCTTCCTCAGCCTTTCTTTCTCCATTATTGCTGTCTTGAGAGCTTAAGAAACCTCAGGAACCCAAAGCAGCCAGCCCTTGGTCATTGATCTCTTTTCCCCCTCTATTTTCCTCTCTTCCAATTTATGCTCCAGCTGTCCTTTCCCCAAAGATTTGAGTTAAGGTTGTCTTCCCATGCAAATCAGCTCATGCTCCACCCACCATTGTCTTCAGTACATCCAAAACATTTGGAAAAGCCTAGCCTAGCACCGAACGGAGCCACCGGCTGTCCCATCCACCAGTGAGAAGCCGCCGCCCGCCTGTCCATCGGTCCACCCACCTGGTTCACTTGTTTCACATTTTTTTTCGTTTTTCCTCCCATTTCGACCCTTTCTTGCCCATACCAACTACCAGCAACTCCCTTGACCACCGAGAGCCATCGGTTGCTGACCATCCGCTTGTCGGAGCTCCGATAAGCCCGTTTTCACCGTTGCAGCCGCTAGTTTCCTCTCTACAATTTAGCTAAGAACAAAAGCCGAACCAGCAAGGCTTTGGGACTTTGTGGCTCATTTTCGAGTCCTTTCTGGCCTTGGTTGGTGTTGCCGCTATGAGGACTATCGCCCGCCTTGGCGTCGCCGTCGCCGTGGACTTACCGAAATGCTAAACCAATGAGTTTACTCACTAAACCTTACTTATGAGGTTAATTATGCTTAAGGATTATTTATATTAGCTTAAGTATGGATTAGTGATAATATAGAATGGTTATATTAGCCTTAGAATGGATTAGTGTTAATCGTTTTCCATTTTTGTAGATTGAAATGGGTTGTAAATTTGAGGTTGATGTCTTCTTGAGAAATGTTTTAGACATCCTCAGCTACAAGATATATTTTTCTCAAAATTTTTAGGAATATAAAAGAATGATATATCAGCTCTTTTATTTGCAAACAGAATCTCAGTTTTTGCTAGAACTGGTGACCTGGTTTTTATCCACTCTTTGGGTTCGAATTTAAAAAAAAAAAATTCTTCACAAAAGTTGTTTTTCACATTTTCTAGTTTAACATGGTCAAATTTCAGATCAAATGGATAGGTTTTGGATCTCGAATGAAACTGATTTCAAAAAACAGATTTTCTGGAAAACGGACCCAGTTTTGGTATTGGATTGAGCGATTTACTAGGCCGAATCTAAAAGGATCTGGGTTGATGTTTATTCATGAATTTTTTTTTCTATGTGTCATCTACAACATATTCAAATTTGGGAATTTTTCGAGTTCGGTTGATTAGGTTTATGGATTTAAACTTGGAGACGTGGGAGTGGCCCGGTTTCTGCGAATTAGGATCGATTTTAGTTTGGTGATGGTTCTTGATGCTTTGCTTGCTTTAATTAGCATTTTTAATGACTTGTGAATTTAATTTATTAGTAATTTAATTCTGAAAAATACTGTTCACGTGCACTATTCACCCGAGAAGGAAAAGTTGTCTAATTTCATGTGTTTTGATCTTATGAGGTTATTTGAGTGTACACATGCATGTGCATTTGCATGAATTGAGGTGATATGTGTTGTGTAGAGGGAACCCGATAGGTTGTGAGCAAGTAAAGAGCTAAGTGCTACACGATAGCGAGACTACGTGTAAGTTACCTTTAGAGTCTTATACTATTGCTTATTGTAACCAAGGGCTAAGTGTTATCGGACGACTTGAGTCACATGGGAATTACCTCTAAATCCTTGTAGTATTGTCATGCATAGTGAAGGGTTAAGTACTACACGATATTGGAACTCGTGTGAGTCACCTCTAGAGCCTTGTATTATTACTATTTGTGGTCAAGGGCTAAGTACTACACGATATTAGAATTTGTGTGAGTCACCTCTAGAGCCTTGTACTATTGTTATTTGTGATCAAGGGTTAAGTACCACACAATATTGGAACTCGTGTGAGTCACCTCTAGAGCCTTGCACTATTGCTATATGTGGTCAAGGACTAAGTACTACACGATGACGAGACTTCGCGTGGGTCACCTCTAGAGCCTTAGACTATCACTTATTGTAGTCAAGGGCTAAGTGTTACATGGCGACTTGAGTCACATGAGAACTACCTTTAGAGCTTTGAGTTTGTTTATTGAGTGGGGATGTTGAGTGGAATTGGAAATTGATTGAGAGTCAATATCGGGGGTGGATTGAACCACCAACATGATTTACTCGCGCCTGATTATGAGACGAAATTGTGTGACACGAAATGAGATGTGTCATAATCGGGACTTATGTGTTTGATTGGTTTGATAGTGAGATGTTCCAATTGATGAATGCATTAATTATATGCATTTGTGATATGAACTGTGCTAACGTGCAGAAAGGAACTGAGGCGAGGTAAGTCTTATGTTCTCATTATGTGGTTGTGTGGCTAGAGTGCCCTGAGGCGTATTTCCTTCCTAATAAGGGTTTAGGGGGTGGACTTGCAGAGACATTATCACACTGGTTATTGTATAACCATTTTCAGGTCCTTAGATGGTGGTTGTGGAAGACCAAAGCCTCGGAGTCTGAGAAGGTGGAGTCTAAGGGATCGGTGTATGTGACCTACCAGTATGTTGTAGGACAGCTTCTTTGAGAATCAATCTTTTGTAGGCTTTTGACCAGACTCGTTTGTACCTAAACCCTATTGTTTATAAAAGTGTGTTTTTGTGAAATATGCCCTTCTTTCCTATCTCATGTTGTTTGTTGTCAGGGGTTTAATGTTTCGCTTTCGTATGTGCATTAAAACGAATTAGGTTGGCGATGAGACCTGGGAACGTCGCATTTGTATCGACCATTGAGGGATGGGCGCGTGCTCGAGGATTGAGCATGACACTGTCAGCCACGATCATGTGTTTTTATAATCTTGTCCCTCCAACTTTATTCGCCATCACATCGTTTTCTCCCCCCAACTGCGGAACTCTCAAGTCTGTCGCTACCCTTACGTCGCAATGATGGTTCCAATGCCATAACAAAAGATGCTAGATAGACTCGACAAATGCATAAATTGAATCTAGTCGAAAATGGTCAAAATCAAATTAATATATTTAATTCATTTTGAATTATTTTCATGCAATACAAATTATGTTACTCATACTCGACCTAATTCATATGTTATTTGACTCATATTTCTAAAACACTTCCATATTTAAACTAATTTAAGAAAATCCAAAATGAAGTGAGATTAAATTGTAAACTTATTTAATACCCATATTATTTTGAATTTAAGTCATTCATAAAAATTTTTAAAAAAATAGTCTTATAACCCATTTTAACTAGTCTACCATCAAATAAACATGATATCCCAACATTTATGAAAAATTGTCCCAATTACGTCACATTGCATATACATGTAAGAAGGAAGATCGGGACATCTCCCAAAAATCAAGTATGTAATCAACATTGCATAGGTTGAGATTAAGAAGAACCATAAATTATTCCTTTAATTCTACTTGATTCAAATGGGATGTTGACTACGTTAGGGGAACGACATATGTGAAACGCAATAAGCAAAACACACAGAAGACTAGCGACTAATAGTCACTAATTAAGATATGGAAAAACACAGAGGCTGCGTTTGGTCGACCGGATAAAAACCAGGATAGGATATGTTTTATCCTATCCCATGTTTGGCAGCTGTCTAGGATAGGATAAGGTCGGATATAGAAGAGATATAGACCGGATAAAAAAAATCCGAGGGGGGGTGGGATAAGGTCGGATAGGATTTCTTTTATCCGAAACATAAAACCCTACGTTTTTTTTCTCTGTCGTTCACCCACAAACGACTCTCTGTTTCCAAAGTATCGACGTTGAAGCCTTCTCCTCAATAGCTCTTTGATTCTCATCGAAATTTTACGAAAGTCTTCTTCCTCCGCCAAGGTAAGACCCCGTCCGTCGGTCACCCTCCCAATCGATTCCCCCACTCGCTGGGTCACCTAGGCTTGCCGGTTTGCCCATGAGCCCAGGTCTAAATTCCATATGCAAATCCAGTTGTCGGTCTGATCCCCCACCAATGGTCATCGAGGGTGGCCAAGGGTGGCTGAGGTTCTCCTAGGGTCTGGGTTTGCCACGTTCTCTCTTTGCTCTGTCTCTATTTACCGCTTCGCGAGGATGGCGATGTTAGTTGTTAGCTTGTTTCGTTCTTTGTGTACTAGTTCGACCAAGGCTCATTTCATTGGTTCTAATCAATTAGCGAGTCTTGCGTGCCACAAATTTAGAGAGAGTGGTTTTAATTTATGGCTCTTGAGAGAGAGTATGTATTCATCCACACCCATTTCCCAGAACAGGAGAATGAAGCTAAAAATTCTTTGTTGGGTTTTCTCTTCTGCAGCTTCATCACTGCAATTTCTTATCTAGGTTTGTTCTGTCTTTATGGTACTTTTTCTGTACAGACCCATTGTTTGCGGGTAATTTTCAGCTCACTCATTAACATGCGTTATGAGTTAATTGATCAATCAATTTGTGATTTTTTCTTCTTTTTATTGGATTTATGAAATTTATTTCAAAGGTTATGTAGATATAGATGATAGCAGCTGTGTTTTGGGAGAGGAAGAGGCGATCTGCTTCGATCCGTTACTTGAATGAGTTCTTATTGAAGCTCAGGGGTCTTTTTTCCCCGCTCTCTGGAGACCTAGGAACCACAATGAAAGGAAATGTAACGTACTTTATAAATGCGAATTTTCCAAAAATCGTTCGTTAACGTGATTAACTATCATTGCATTCTCGTGACATTTGGAAAAAAAAAAAACGAATGACTTTGGACTTTATGCTTTGTTCTAATTGGGCATTTGTTTGATTTGGTATTGTACTCGTAACAAAATGGAAACAAATGAAAAACTTGTAAGAGAGAAAAAAAAAATTCATGTTTCAAAGTGAATATATTGAAATTGAGGTTATTCTAAAAACGTTTGATTTGAAGGGGTATCCAAAAGATTAGTTCACCAAACCATAGATTTGATAAGATATGAGGATATCTAACTTTAAATCCGTAGTTCACCAAACAGTAAATTGGATAGGATATGAAGATAACCGACTTTAAATCCGTAGTTCACCAAACAGTTGATGGGATATGAAGAAATCCACGGATTTTTTATCCTATCCTATCCAGTCCTATCCCATTTAGAAATCCGGACGACCAAACGCAGCCAGAATGGAAAGATTGTGTGGGATTCCAAAGAATTGATAATGTTCAGAAACCACATAAAGAAAAAGGCATCTTTTGTGTCGAGAACCGCGCTCCTTTCTCAAGATAAAGTCGACAGCGTCCTCCACAATGTCCGCGACCTGCATAGGTAAGAATAAAAGAGTTCAATTGGGGTAAGCGATTTTTGGATACTCTTTTAACCTTGGAAAATTTGGAGAGAAGTCAAATTCCCCATAAAAGTTGCTTTCAATTGCGCATATTTTGGAAATACTGACATTTTACTAGACTGAAGAAGGAAAATATTCAATCATGTTTCATCCAACCGATTTAGAATTGACCAATCACCCAGAGCATAGCCAATCAAGGTATGTAAGCATGGAAGGGTTGGGTTTTTTACCCTGACAGCTCAAAACCACTTGAGGCCATGTATGGTTCATGGCCATGGAATCATGAAAAGGAATCTCAATCTAAGCAATCAAATTCCTAGATGTGGGGTTCATTCTTTATTGTTTGGTTTTAATTTACATATGAAGGGAGAAATGTCCAATGTGAGATGCAATCTGAGGTAAAAACATGTCAAAATGGAATGTGTAAAACATTTCTTCAATCCACATATCCAAAGTGGCTAATGAAAGACTAGGGATAGAAATAGAATGAAGAACCACATTCGATCCCCCAACAATTTCCCGATTATTGTCATCTAAAATGATCATACAGTTCACACAAGCATTTCACAGACAGATTACACACAGCTCCTCAAAATCTCGTGAGTCAAGCATTTCACACATAATCTACAACAATGAAGACAAAGCCATTCCCGCGTAACTTCAAACTACTTCACAGCTGTTACCTCAAGCCATTGTGTTGTTCTTGTCCTTATTGTGTTTTGAGTCATACCCAATCACAAGAACAAATAGAGTGGCAGCAACTCGGCCAAGTGTGTTAATGGAACTTCATATCCCTACCCAAGCCACCGCGATGCTCGTAGTTGGTGTCTTCATTAATAGACAAGACAAGTTTCACAATAGCGAGAGAGAAATAATTTCACATAGTAGAGAATGTGAGGACCATGGAATCAAGAGGCAGGCGAAACTTGTCACGACCCGAACCCCGGGCACATGCACATCCCTCAATGGTCGATTTTAAATTTGCAACATCCCAGGAATTGTTGCCGACCCATTCATTTATTTTGCACATGCGGAAACGTAAACAATCTCCATACAACAAAACAGTGGGATAGAAACGTAGGATATTATTTTTCACAAACCACAACTACAACATTATCATATCTATGTAAATAGACCAGTTTAACACCCCAAGGTTTGATACAAAAGTGAAGCTATTCGATTAACCACTAACTAAGCTTCTATTTATAAAACTGGGGTTTACTATTACAATACCATACTTCTCAATATCTCGGGGGTGAGCTGTCACCCTACATCCAGTCTTGACGGAAAACCCGTCATCACTTGGAAGGAGATAGCGAGAGTCCTATTCCTCCTTTACTGCGACCAACTGTACACGATCTAGCCTTCCTACATTTATGGACCTGAAAAATGTTAGCCCACTAAGGGGTGAGATCACATCTCAGCGAGTAAATCTCCTAATTCCAGATTAGGTGAAGGGTACATTCGGCATGCAATCTAATCACATTTCTTACCACTCTTTTAACACCAGCAAATTCCTGCATATTAGCATCAAATAAAATATTCCTAATAGTGTCAAGTTCACACATCACAGGAATACTTTAACATAAGCATATGCAAGGTGTGAATATCCATATAAGCATACAGGCCATAGTCAATGTAACGGATATACAGTCTTCCGGCAAAACCGGGCATCTCATATGTCATAAATGATGTCAATGCTCATATAACAGTCTTTCGGCATAACCGGGCATCGCCTCACACCGTTGAGCGCGGCAACGTCTACATCTAGACGGTATTCCAATTAAGGAGCATCGGTCCAGCCTCCACTGCGACCGGCATCCGTTGACGTGGGGCATTCCCGAAGGAGCATCGCCCGGCCTCAAAGGCTCGTGGCGGAATCTCATGTTGTGAATGCATATGATCAATTTCACATTTCAATAATCAATTATATACAACATCCACAACATCAATTGAGCACTTTCATAGCAAGAATTCTTCAAAACAAGTATATATTCTTATTCATCCAAATTGACAGAGAACTGCCCAATAACGCTCTCCCAATTTCGAAGTCAGAAAGTCATTCATACGATCTCGAAAAATTATCAAATTCAGATACGTGCTAGAAAACATATAAACAAACATTTTTCATGAAGACACTGAGATCCAGATCCCTCTGGATTTGGCCCAGAAATTATTTCTATCCAGCACAAAAATCTGGTCCAGTTCCAGAGAGCCAAACCTATTGAAATCAGTTTGTTTTTGGGTCGAAACATGCTTCATTTGACTTGAAATTTAAGTATGTTAAACTAAAAGTTATAACAAACAACTTTCGTGAAGGAACCAATTGGAAATTCGACCTCTAAAGGTCATTAACAGCCTTCAGAATCATAATAGGTCACGGATTACAAAACTGTCCGATTACTGTTCCGATGATGATGTCATTAAAATCGTCATCTTTTTAATTTCTAAAAATTAAGAGAAAAATATATGTTATTATTTAAGATGTTCAAAACGTTTCTTCAGAACAAAATCCTTTCAAAATCGCAACACAAAATTGTCTACAAAATTAGCAAAACATACACGTTCTAGAAACTGTTTCAGTAATCAACTACTGTTCTAGTCCGAATCTTCCATCACGACTTTTGTTTTGCTCTCTAAGCCTTATCTAAGCTTTTCTATGTCTATCATAACATCCCTAACCAACATCTATCCATATATAATACCATCTACATATTTTTAACTTGTACAAATTCCTAATAGAGGTACTCAACCCTTAGTCCAGATTTAAAGACAACTCACCTAAACACAGCTAACGGCGGCTCTCGTTGGTGGTTGAACAGCAACACAGAGACCAGCCTTGATCCTCTTGGTGATGGTGTTGAGCCGAAGCCGCAGAAGAATCTGCTGTGGTGCGATGGCAACAGCAACACACGAACTTATAAATTTTTCAGTAGAGGAAACTAAGTATGGAGTTTGGTCTGTTGTGCGGTTCTTGTGCGGGTGAGGGAGTTTTTTCCCCATTCCAACTAAACGACTTATATATGAAAACCATGGTGGTAGGCGGCCGACGTTTATGTGGGTCCAAGAATTTTTTTGTAACGTCACGTTCACGTCTTGTTTTGTTTTGTTTCTTAGTCTCCGGTCTGTCGTTCATGAGGAAGCAGAAATGGAAGTATAACGTTCAAGGAAAGAGAAAGCAACGGTTTGTACGTTGAAAAAGACAAGGAAGAAGAATAAACTAAGAGGAAGAAAGGGAAAGATGGAAGCTGCCGTGTAAAATACAGCAGACAGACTTACAGCAGACAGACTTCTATGCGTGAGAAAAAAAGGTTGGGAAAGAGAGTGGAAGTTGCTGGGAAGTTTCATTGAAGTTTCCTTCAGCCTTTGGTCTAATTTTCCATGGAAACTTTGGCCACCCATCACCCTCATAGGCCCCACAAAGTTTTTCCAACGTTGTTTCTTCCAATTGATATGAAAGAAAAGGTTGGAATCCATGTGAACTGCTGAATCCGAATTTTGAAGTGGATTCTCGTAGCTTTTTCTCATGGAGATTGAGTCCTTTTCCTATCAAGTGATCCCCTATCTTTTCCAAGTCAATCTCCATTAAATACCAAGGAAATTGAGGTGAAGTTGTAGGAGAGAGATTCCTACGAATTTCCCTTTTTGAGGAGACTTCTCTTCTTTATTTAATTACCAATCTAACATCTAATTCAATAGGGTCAAGTTCCTTAGTAACCAATTATAATACCTCTTAAATTGCTTCACATTAGAGGTGTTAAAATCCTACTTAAAATGTGGCAATTCCCTTGCTCTTCTAATTTGCTGATCTTGCATATTTCGTGAACAATTCCCATCATCCATAAATTTTAAGAAGACGCAACAATGTCCTTGGGATGAATTGTGACACGTGACAATTCTTAATTTCTGTAATTGATATAATTTCCTCGGTTAATTTCAGTCAAAATGTGATTTTTCGCACAACTTAAACTATCGGTTAGTTTTTGGGAACTTTTGGTGCACTGACCCGTGGTCGATTATTCCCGAGCCACGATATATATTTCCGACGCATTGGCAACTCTCGATTGTCGTGAAAAATCTCGAGGTTTCAATTACGAGCACAGGGTACCAAAACAACGGAAAAATCGGTTTAGTGCTGATCAACGAGAAGTTTGTAAATTAGTTGGAATCACCGAAGCCTAATTTTATTTCTATCGAATCGACCTATTTCCGATTTCTGATAGATTTTCGACTGTGCCGAACTGATCCTTGTAGACTAACACGGTCGAGCAGTCGATTCCTGGTCGAATTTTCAAGTCTGTTGCATCAAAATTCTTTAATAACTTTCCCGATTAGTCAAGTTATCTCATGAGTGATCAGCTTAGAGAATAGCGCTATAGGCACGTCGACGAAAAGCCCGAATTATTTAATTGAAAACAGAAGCGAAAAATCAGACTGTCACAAAACTCCCATGGAAGAATTTCAAGATGATGAATGGAGAGAAAGAGAGAGAGTTATGGCTTTGTCGGATTTGAAGATGACGAAGCTCAAGAGTACTGAGCGCGTTGGGCTCCTGAATGTTTTTTCCTCCTAGGAATCCTAGTACCACCACTACCTGAGCAATCTAGTTTTGCATTAGGAGTATCCGTTAACTAGGCACTTTGATTCTATGATCATAAATCCATCCAAAGATGAGCTGCAATGGCATTCCATTTCCTGTTTATTACTCCAAGGTGAACCAAACAAGGCCTAAGTGATTACATGATGCACTATACTTCTGAATGTTTTCATGGTGGAATCAGTGATTTGCAGTCTCAACCGTGACTTTCCATGGGATCACGTATCTAAAATATCTAAACCAAAGAAGTTAACATGCTGGAATGCACACGATTCGCTTACTTAGGAACCTACCATCAACTCACCCCAACGTACATGCAAGGAGAGATGGGAGAGACTGATAGAGAAATGTCTAGATTTTGTTAAGAGTACGAATACCTACCACGTCCATGGGAAGTTCTAAATGATTATCATTTCCCTTGAATACCCCAGTCCTTGTTAATATAGAAAACAAAGTATCTCCTGCCTGAAGGAGTTGTTATCAATATTGGTGATTGTGTTCGGAAAATAAAATTACTGATATGATAAAATACAATTCTCAGTAGGAAATATACCCGTCATGCGCCTCTAATGTCCATTTTGGATAATCTCCTATCATGTATAGTGATCTGAAACAACGAATTCCAGAGTATGTATTATTCTCCACATCTAGGTTGCTTAACAAAGATGGCATAAGATTCCTTAACACGGTCTCAGCATTTCCATATAAAAATTGATTTGGCCTCCCATACGATGTATACGCCAGCAGAATGGGATGTATTCTACAGGACAGGGACAAGTTGTGGCATCCGGAAATTTAGACGACCCTCAAATATGCAATGGCCGTGAGTAATCGATGGGAGCATCGTCAGTATCACATTTGGCCTAGTCTCATCGCCACTTGATGTCCCGAAATATTTACTTTTGAAGAAAAAGAAATTCATCTTTGAATGACCATATGGACAACTGCACAAACAGCCACGTTATTTTTACCTCTGAGACCGGCCAATCACGCAACAAGAGAGGTCTTTGGACTTTGATCGATTGAAAAAAATTTAGTGAGTTAAAGGAGCAAGGAAAATTCGGTCACAAGTGGGACGAGTACGCATGCATGGGAGTGGAGCTCATCTACGTCCAAGCCGCCTTATCTTTCCCCATTCGGTCGACATTGGGTCAACTAAATTAAGGGTGTTGACTGAAGCAAGGCCAGCGGAGGCCACGTTGCTTCGGAAGTCGCCGCCAGCAGGGCTCCAAGGTGTTGCAAACGGAAGACACGCCTCAACCCACCTGCCTTCTTCTCTTGCTGCCACCGAAAGAACCTGCATGCAAAAGTTAATTAATCAATTAACCAAAGAAACAAAAGAATTCAGAATTGAGGAGAGGAGAGAGAGAAACCGAGAGTGAGCAGAGGGCGAGCGAGTGAAAGAGAGAGAGAGTTCGAGCAAGAGAGTTGGTGAGTGTGCAGCGAAGCAGGTGAACGGCGGAGGGGAAGAAGAGACTGCCTTCTGCCGTGATTGAGTTGCTGCACTGTCGACACCGCTTGTCTCCGCCGCTGTTGAGCTGAACCCGAGACTCACAAGCCCCTGTTTTGCTTGAAATGGAACTAAAGAGCTTGAGGCAAGTGAAAGTCCATTAACCTATATCATGTTGTGCTGTTGTTGTCTAGTGTAGTACACTAGACTTGGAAATATTGGATTCTGGATTTTAAATGAGTAGAAGTAGTTCTCTTTGAATTAGTAAACTGTTTCGTAGAAAAACTGCATGACCTTTGGTGATTCCGTGAATTTTCAGTGATTATCTAGTCAGAATTGGACTTTGAACCCTTAATGAAAGTTGTAGGGAAAATCCTTAGGAATAACATAACAAAATTTGAGAATAAATGAACAAGTTTTGGTCAGTAAAATGATTTTCTTTGTAAATGTTAAATCTGGAAGCTATTATAGAATGTTAGTAAAAAATATAGCAATTACTGCTCTTGATATACAATGAGTCTGACTTAGTTTTCTTCATGAAATTTTTTCCATTAGGTCTTATTTATAACATGTCAAAATTTCAGAATTATCTGAGTTCATTTAGGGGTTATTCCGAAATTGTTACCAAAACTGTGCATCGTGATGTTTGAGCTGTTTTGTTCCGTATTTGCTCAAATTGTCCCGAAGGTGAATGCATCTTGAGTTGTTATTTGACATAATGATATTAGCATTCAGCATATTATGCAATATTGAGATTTGATGAAGATTCATGGGACATCTTGTCATTGCATTGAAAAGTGTTTTTGGAAATTAAGATGTTAATTGTTACCGTTGGACCCTCGGGTCAACGATGCCCCGGGAGTCGGGATGCCCAAAGGATCGAATGAGTTGATGCCTTATGAATGCCTGGGGACCGTAGTGCCTCAGAGGTTTTTCCTTAGGAGCATTGGGATGCCCGGTGGTATGTCGGTACGTAATTCCGAAGGTTAGGGGTAACCATGTCTATGGCCCTAGTGACTCCTCGCGATGCCAGGTGGGGTGCGAGATGCCCGGAGATGTGTCGCAACGCTTTGGATGCCCGGTGGTCTTGTGGCCAGATGCCAGAGACTTTCACGACGCCAGATTGGGTGCGAAATCCCATAAGGACGCAAACATTGGTCCTCTGGGAGATAAAACTGTTTGAATGATTAAAACTGATGGATATATTAAGTGTGAATGTGGTCTGGTTATGGGACTAAATTGTATGGCATGGAATGGGATGTGTCATAACAGTTTGTCCCTATGATCGGGACTCGTGTGACTGGACATGATGCATCTTATTAGTTGAAACTGCACTTGTCATTGCATTAAAGAGTTATATTGTTTAGATGCACATTTGTTCTTTGATGACCTGTCTTGTCTATCTTGCATCAAACTGGATCGTGATGGCTTGCATAGTATAGTTTAATGGATCTTTTGCTGTTGAGTGGTTGTACTCACTCTGTTTGGAGACTAACATTTCAGACTAGAAGATATGCCTCTACTACCAGTCACCCCCGGCACATTCTATGGCATACCGATCGACCTTGAGTGTGAGTGTACGGAGCACCACCATCCTGAGATACGAGGGTTGGTTTTTGTTCAAGTGCGGATATTGGTCATGTATGATGTTGGTTCTCCCGCTGGCCCAGTGATTCAGGAGTTTTTGATGGTGTTCGTCCGCCGTGATGGGAGTATGCTGGGGCCATTGCCGCTGCCACCAACTAATGAACCGGACTGGGTATGATCGAGAGTGATGGTTAGCAAATGAAGCATTTTTGGATTGCCGACATTAACTGATTGACCTATGTATATGGCTGTTAAAAAAAAAAAAGCGTTGGGTATCTTTTGATACATAGCCGGGTATAGAAAACTGCGGCATTTTTGGTGTACCGACAGAATGTTGTCCATAAGGTTTTATGTAAATAAAAGTGTTCGGCTTTTACCTATAAATGTGTTTAGTAGGTGTGCATCGTTTCTGAATATGGGTTAGGGAGGTGTTGAATATGCTTCCGCTACATTTTCTGCGCAGGGACCAATGTAGGAATTATGAACCCCTAGGACTCATGGACTTCATGAGAATATTATGGGATCAGAGTAATAGACCTTCAGGTCAAGAGAAAGCAAGCGAAAAAAAATAATATCTGTGGCGACCCAAGTGGATCGGGGGCCGTTTTGGGGGTGCCACACATGTAAACAATGCATAACACAAGATTAAAGATTAATGCATGTCACTTTGCTGCATTGAGGTGAACTAGGCCCACACAAGGATCTTATAGGCCTTTCTTTAATTTTTTAGTGGAGAATATTAGATCAAACTCCTTGCAGAACTAACATTGAGAAGCTGAAACGTCACTATCTTACCTGTTATAGATTGCTTCTAATGCAATCCTGAAAGCTCCCATTCCCAAATGTTCAGCAGGAAAAGTAGCCTCCCTTTGCACTTTGTCAGCTAGTCATCAGCCAGTCTTTAGTTCCACCAAGGCTTCAAAAACTCAAGATTGCAGCTGGTGTCACAAATGGCATAGCTTACCTGGTATTCAAGGTCATTATTTGCCAAAAAAAAAAAAAACATGTGCGGTTGCTTTCCAACCACCCTTCCAGGAAGCCCCCGAATTCTGAATATGTCACAGACCACCTAAACCCAAACTTGAGTATCACGGAATTTTTTTAATATACACAAAGAGATAGATAGATGATAACTCTCCATTTTATCGCTTTTTCCAAACTAGATGTCAGCACCCACTAGACTTTTAAAAAGATGATGACTAAAGTTGCAGAGCAGTTACTGAACAACCAAACAAAGTGTCGTGTCTTTTGATAATTAGTTCAAAGATTTAGAACTAGCATGACGAAAAGCCCAGTATGGACTTGACAGCCAAATTAGATAATCTAAGAAATGACAAGATCCTTAGAGTGGTTACAACCTAGATATCTCTGCTCCGGTCAACAGAATCACTGACTACAAATGTTGCCTGAACTCTCTGTGTTTGCACAGCAATTTTATTCTTTCATATCATATTAGAAGTGCTATTTTGGTCAATGTCTGGCTTAGTTGTCCATCTCTTGTGCATCAAAGTAGCTAGCGTACTCATCAATTGACAGAACCTTTCTGCATAGAAAAGACACAACCAGAAAGAGGGTCAACTGGAGGAAGAGAGAGAGAGAGAGAGAATCAAGTTTGTTGGAGTTCTCATTATGGATGAAACAATGTTGAACACAGACAACTTCTCTGCGATTACTCAAGTCCCTGAGAACTTGAGTGATTTTTATTCACTTTACTTGCTCCTATGTATTACCTAGACATCTTCAATAGCAATTTTATTAGATACATAACTTTATCCTTATAACTTTTGAAAGCTTTTAGTAAACTTGACACCATATACTTTCGAAAGCTTTCGGTAACCTTGACACCATATACTTTCGAAAGCTTTCGGTAACCTTGACACCATATAACTTTTATCGAACTATTGTTGTTTAAAACTTTTGTGTAGACTTTAGATAGAAAGGGTATGTGTGGGCTCGCTTTTCTTTCTCTTTTTAGTGATCTACCTTAACCATTGCTAGCAAGCCTTTTTTTTTTCCCGGAATGCATTGAGCACCTTGTCTACTTAGCTTCTAAAGTAGTTTTGGATGGTTGTGCAACGCGAATTATACTTGTGGCAACTCTGTCTTTTCCTGTTCTAATTATGAGGGTTGCTGATGGACTAGAAGTTATGACCAATTGCCAATTGATTATGTTTTGTTGTGGTAGTGTTATACCAATTTACAAATTGAAAAGGCCCCACAATATGTAGCATTTTGGTATCTCAGGTTTGTTTTTTGGAAGGTGATGTGATTGATTGATCTCTTGCATCGAATAATAGGGATAATCTAGCTTGTAATACTCTAGTTGACCATTTAGGCTTGAAGTAACACAGTGTGACAGTCTGATTTTTCGCTTCTGTTTTCAATTGAATAATTCGGGCTTTTCGTCGACGTGCCTATATCGCTATTCTCTGAGCTGATCACTCATGAGATAACTTGACTAATCGGGAAAGTTATTAAAGAATTTTGGTGCAACAGAGACTTGAAAATTCGACCGGAATCGGCTTTCGACCGTGTTAGTCTACAAGGATCAGTTCGGCACAGTCGAAAATCTATCGAAATCGGAAATAGGTCGATTCGATAGAAATAAAATTAGGCTTGGGTGATTCCAACTAATTTACAAATTTCTCGTCGATCGGCACTAAACCGATTTTTCTGTTGTTTTGGTACCCCGTGCTCGTAATTGAAATCTCGAGATTTTTCACGACAATCGAGAGTTGCTAATGCGTCGAAAATATATATCGTGGCTCGGGAATAATCGACCACGGGTCAGTGCACCAAAAGTTCCCAAAAACTAACCGATAGTTTAAGTTGTGCTAGAAATCACATTTTGACTGAAATTAACCGAGGAAATGATGTCGATTACAGAAATTAAGAATTGTCACATGTCACAATTCATCCCAAGGACATTGTTGCGTCTTCTCAAAATTTATGGATGATGGGAATTGTTCACGAAATATGCAAGATCAGCAAATTAGAAGAGCAAGGGAATTGCCACATTTTAAGTAGGATTTTAAGACCTCTATTGTGAAACAATTTAAGAGGTATTATAATTGGTTACTAAAGGACTTGACCCTATTGAATGGGATGTTAGATTGGTAATTAAATAAAGAAGAGAAGTCTTCTCAAAGAAAAGAAATTCGTAGGAATCCATCTCTCCTACAACCTCACCTCAATTTCCTTGGTATTTAATGGAAATTGACTTGGAAAAGATAGGGGGGACCACTTGATAAGGAAAGAAACTCATTCTCCATGGGAAAAGACTATGAGAGTCACTTCAAAATTCGGATTCAGCCGTTTACGTAGATTTCCAACCTTTTCTTTCATCTTCTCTAGAAGAAACAATGTTGGAAACTTGGTGGGGTCTATGAGGGTGATGGGTGGCCAAAGTTTCCATGGAAAATTAGGCCAAAGACTAAGGGAAACTTCAATGAAACTTCCCATCAATTTACACTCTCCTTCCCCATCCTTTTTCTTACGCATATTGCCTGCTGTATTTTACACGGCAGTTTCCAGCTTTCCTTTTCCTCCTCTTAGTTTATTCTTCTTCCTTGTCTTTTTCAACGTACAAGCCGTTGTTTTCTTTTCCTTGAACGTTATACTTCCATTTCTGCTCCCTCTTGAACGACCAAACTCCATACTTAGTTTCCTCTACCGAAAAATTTATAAGTTTGTGTGTTGCCGTTGCCATCATACCACTTCACAATCTTCTGCGGCTTCGACTCAACACCATCACCAAGAGGATCAAGGCTGGTCTCTGTGTTGCTGTTCAACCACCAACGAGCCGCCGTTAGCTGTGTTTAGGTGAGTTGTCTTCTAAATTTGGACTAGGGGTTGAGTACCTCTATTAGGAATTTGTACAAGTTAATAACATGTAGATGATGTTATATATGGATAGATCTTAGTTAGGGACGTTATGATAGACATAGAAAAGCTTAGATAAGGCTTAGAGAGCAAAACAAAAGTCGTGGTGGAAGATTCGGATTAGAACAGTAGTAGATTACTGAAACAGTTTCTAGAACGTGTATGTTTTGCTAATTTTGTAGACAACTTTGTGTTACGATTTTGAAATGATTTTGTTCTGAAGAAACGTTGTGAACATCTTAAATAATAACATATATTTTTCTCTTAATTTTTATAAATTAAAAAGATGACGATTTTAATGACGTCATCCTCGGAACAGTAATCGGACAGTTTTGTAATCCGTGACCTATTATGATTCTGAGGGCTGTTAATGACCTTTAGAAGTCGAATTTCCAATTGGTTCCTTCACGAAAGTTGTTTTTTTATAACTTTTAGTTTAACATACTTAAATTTCAAGTCAAACGAAGCAGATTTCGACCCAAAAACGAACTGATTTCGATAGGTTTGGCTCTCTGAAACTGGATCCGATTTTTGTGCTGGATAGAAACAATTTCTGGGCCGAATCCAGAGGGATCTGGATCTCGGTGTCTTCATGAAAAATGGTTGTTTATATGTTTTCTAGCACGTATCCGAATTTGATAATTTTTCGAGATCGTATGGATGACTTTCTGACTTCGAAATTGGGAGAGCGTTATTGGGCAGTTCTCTGTCAATTTGGATGAATAAGAATATATACTTGTTTTGAAGAATTCTTGCTATAGAAGTGCTCAATTGATGCTGTGGATGCTGTATATAATTGATTATTGAAATGTCAAATTGATCATATGCATTCACAACATGAGATTCCGCCACGAGCCTTTGAGGCCGGGCGATGCTCCTTCGGGAATGCCCCACGTCAACGGATGCCGGTCGCAAGTGGAGGCCGGACCGATGCTCCTTAATTGGAATGCCGTCTAGATGTAGACGTTGCCGCGCTCAACGGTGTGAGGCGATGCCGGGTTATGCCGGAAGACTGTTATCTGAGCATTAACATCATTTGTGACATATGAGATGCCCGGTTTTGCCGGAAGACTGTTATCTGTTACATTGACTATGGCCTGTATGCTTATATGGATATTCACACCTTGCATATACTTATGTTAAAGTATTCCTGTGATGTGTGAACTTGACACTATTAGGAATATTTTATTTGATGCTAATATGCAGGAATTTGCTGGTGTTAAAAGAGTGGTAAGAAATGTGATTAGATTGCATGCTGGATGTACCCTTCACCTAATCTGGAATTAGGAGATTTACTCGGCGAGATGTGATCTCACCCCTTAGAGGGCTAACATTTTCAGGTTCTTAAATGGAGGAAGGCCGGATCGTGTACGTCGGTCGCAGTAAAGGAGGAATAGGACTCTCGCTATCTCCTTCCAAGTGATGACGGGTTTTCCGTCAAGATCGGATGTAGGGTGATAGCTCACCCCGAGATATTGAGAAGTATGGTATTGTAATAGTAAACCCCAGTTTTATAAATAGAAGCTTAGTTAGTGGTTAATCGAATAGCTTCACTTTTGTATCAAACCTTGGGGTGTTAAACTGGTCTATTTACATAGATACGATAATGTTGTAGTTGTGGTTTGTGAAAAATAATATCCTACGTTTCTATCCCACTGTTTTGTTGTATGGAGATTATTTACGTTTCCGCATGTGCAAAATAAATGAATGGGTCGGCAACAATTCCTGGGATGTTGCAAATTTAAAATCGACCATTGAGGGATGTGCATGTGCCCGGGTTCGGGTCGTGACATCCCCGTTTGAATGGTATCAGAGCAAGGTTAGTGTTTGGAGTGATAAGGTGCGATGAGTCATGGGATAGTTAGTAGGAAAGACTGTTAATATGCTAATGCATGTGAGTGGTAATTGATTGGTAGTTTGCTTGTGAGCTCACTCAAATTCTAACCAGGTGTTGGAATTGGAAGCAGGTGTCTATAAAGAATCTGCACCATGAGTGAGCAAGAACAGAGAACGCCTAGGAAAAGGGCGATTAGACTAATTACTCGAGCTAAGACGCCAACTAGAGGCGGTGCTCGAGGTAATAGGGGTAAAGCGCCGGCTCGGTGCCGGTGCTAGTGGTGTAGCACCGCAACCGGTTCCGCCGGTTGGTGCTTTGGGTAGCAGCACCTGGTGATCCGGGAACTATAGGGATCATGCGGGCGCTAGAAGCGATGAGAGATTTGATGGGACAGCGAGGCTCAAAATCAAGCGGCTGCCATTACGCGCCGCTACAACTGCTCTGCTATCAGCTGCCAACGCTGCTATTGCTGCTGCACCTGCTCCACCTGTTATTCCACTTGGGGTTCCACCAGGGAATGTAGTTGCGGATAGACCTATACACCAATTGGTGGAACAGTTTTTGAAGTTGAATCCGCCAAAGTTCACTGGTACAGGAGATCCAGAAACTGCTTCTGGGGTTCGAGATTTAGGGAAAGCATTTGCACTTTTAAGGTGCAATGAAGAAGAGAAAGTATCTCCGCGGTTTATCAATTGCGGGATAATGCCGGTATCCTAAGTGGACAGCTATTCAAGAGACCATATTTCCGAAGGAGTAGTTCCAAAGCATGGGATGCCTTCCTTAGGGCATTCAATGAACAAGTATTTCTCAAAGAACGCCGAGAGAGCGAAAAATGGAAGAATTCCAACGTCTTCGCCGAGGGATCAATGACTTGACCAAGACGAGGAGTCAAGTTTGCGAGCTTTCTCAATATGCTCCAAGGCCGATAGAGGATCCTGAAGAAAAGGCTAGAAGGTTCAAGAATGGTCTTCGATTGGAGCTGAAGCAACCGTTGGTGCCTTTTGACCTGCATGACTATCGGGAAATCTATCGACGAGCGCAACTGATAGAAAGGGATCTGAATGAACAAGCTGCTGCGTCAGGGTCAAGGTTTAATGCACATAGAAACAGTATCAGGTTCGGGAAGAAGCCCATGGTCGGAAGAAGGTACCCCGTTCCACCGAATAGGAAAGGTGGAGTGGGTAAGTCGGCACCCCCGGCAATAATGGAGCCCGTCGCTTCGTTGGAAAACAACACGGATCCGCACCGTGCTATACTAGGACGGAGCTCATTATGGATGTGGCCAACAAGGCCACCGTGTCAAAGATTGTCCCCGGACGATCGATTGGACAACAACTACCGCCTCCACCGCCGATAGGTCGAATAGGGGATATATACCCCCAAATGCACAACGGGGTGAACCGGTTAGACCTCCAAAGACGCGGAAGGACATATGCCATCACTAGAGGTCGAGCGAGAGGATGCACCGAACGTGATCACGGGTATGGTTTCCCGAATGATCATCCAAAGATACGCTTTATTTGATCCTGGTGCAACTCATTCATTTATAGCCGATCGATTCATTAAGTTAATAGGATTAAATCCTAAATTGTTGGAATCTGCTGTTAGTATATCAACGCCATTAAAAGATAGAATACGTCTACGATGGGTTGTCCAGTTGTAAGTTGGTAATTGGTGAGCAAGAGGGGAGAATAGACCTGATAGTTCTAGCCATGTATGATTTCGATGTAATAATTGGCATGGACTGGCTCACCAAGCAACGAGCCAAGATGGACTGCTATCGTAAAGCGATTCAGTTCAATCCAGTAGAAAGTGAAAGCTTCGAGTTTAGTGGAAATCGAGGAGGACTTTCGATTGCCCTAATCTCATCACTCGAGGCAACCCGATTGTTAGACGAGGGTTGTCCGAGTTATTTGGCAAATGTCATCGACACGACGCTTGAGGAATTGAGAGTCGAAGATATTGCGGTAGTACAAGAATTTCCAGACATGTTTCCGAAAGAATTGCCAGGTCTACCGCCAGAAAGGGAGATAGAATTTGTGATTGAACTAGCCCCAGGGACGGAACCAATTTCTAAGGCTCCTTATCGAATGGCATTGTCTGAATTAAAAGAATTGAAGGTGCAACTGCAGGAATTGCTGGATAAGGGATTCATACGCCCCAGTGCATCACCTTGGGGAGCTCCAGTTCTGTTTGTGAAAAAGAAAGATGGTTCATTACGTCTGTGCATCGACTACCGACAACTTAATCAGATGACCATTAAGAATAAATATCCGTTGCCAAGGATAGACGACCTATTTGACCAGTTGCAAGGAGCGTCGATATTTTCTAAAATCGACCTGAGGACGGGATATCATCAGCTGAGGATCGGGGAAGGAGGACATCCCCAAATCAGCATTTCGTACCCGATACGGCCATTATGAATTCACGTAATGCCGTTCGGATTGACGAACGCCCAAATGCTTTCATGGATTTGATGAACCGAGTTTTCAAGGAATATTTGGATCGGTTGTGATAGTGTTCATCGACGATATCCCGGTGTACTCTAAAAATGTAGAGGAGCATGAAAGACATTTGAGAATGGTGCTCCAGACTCTAAGAACTCACGAGTTGTATGCCAAGTTTAGCAAGTGCGAATTCTGGTTGACTCAGGTTGCTTTTCTCGGACACGTGATTTCTAAAGAAGGAATCTCTGTAGATCCAAGCAAGATAGAAGCAAGAATGAATTGGCCAAGACCGACTACAAGTGACGAAGTCGAGAAGTTTTTGGGGTTAGCAGGATATTACGGACGGTTTGTAGAAGGATTCTCGCATTAGCTTCACCGTTGACCCGCCTGCGAAGAAGGAAGAGAAGTTCATATGGACAGACAAGTGCGAAGATAGTTTTCAGCAACTCAAGCAAAAGCTAACTACCGCACTGTGCGACCATACCCTCTGGTCCCGGAGGATACGAGATCTACAAAGGATGCGTCGTTTAGGGGATTGGGTTGTGTGTTAATGCAACATGGCGGGGTTGTTGCATACGCGTCCCGTCGCTTAAGACCTCATGAATTGAATTACCCGACGCATGACTTAGAACTTGCAGCAATCGTCTTCGCTCCGAAGATTTGGAGACATTATCTATGTGGAGAAAGATTCCAAATCTATACGAGACCATCAAAGTCTCAAGTATTTATTTTCTCGAAGGAACTAAACATGAGACAGCGTCGTTGGATGGAACTTCGAAGGATTATGATTGTGATATTTTATATCACCCCTAAGTAAAGCCAACAAAGTTGCGAGATGCTCTAAGTTGGAAATCTTCAAATAGTACAGATGGTGCTCAAGGAGTGGGCTTTAATCGAGAAGATTAGAGATTCTGACTTTAAGTTTGAGGTAGGCCACATTTCAAATATTATGGCTACCCTTAGAATTGAACCGGAACTTCAAATGAGAATTAAAACACTCCAATGGACCGACCCAGAAATCCAAAAGATTGTACAGGAGGAGGTAGGAAAGAGAAAACCAGATTTTCAAGTTTCAGAAGACGGAACGTTGAGATTCAGAGGACGATTGTGTGTACCTGATGATGCAGAACTTAAAGAGGAAATCTTATCAGAAGCACACCGTAGTAGTTACGTATACATCCCGGCAAAGGTACAAAAATGTATCGAAATTTGCGACAACACTATTGGTGGTCCGGTATGAAAACGGACATAGCCAAGCATGTAGCCAAATGTCTAACATGTCGCAAATTAAAGCTCAAAGACCGTAAGCCAGAGGACTTTTACAACCTCTCGAAATTCCCGAGTGGAAATGGGAGCACATCACAATGGATTTTGTGACAGGGTTTGAGGAGTCGAGAGGTAATGATTCCATTTGGATAATAGTCGACGGATCGACTAAGTCGGCTCATTTCATTGCGGTACGGAAAGATCATGATTTAGACCGGCTTGCGAGCTATACGTCCGTCGGGTGTCCGCCTACATGGAGTGCCGGTGACAATCACCTCGGATCGAGACCCTAGATTTACAGCTGCATTTTGGAAAAGTCTACAAGCCGCTTTAGGGACGAAAGCTGCAATATAGTACAGCTTATCATCCTCAGACAGATGGTCAATCTGAAAGGACCATTCAAATCCTTGAAGATATGCTACGAGCTTGTGTACTGGACTTTAAAGGAAGTTGGGAAGAACAACTTCATCTTGTTGAATTTGCCTACAACAATAGTTATCACCGAGCATTCAAATGGCTCCTTTTGAAGCATTGTATGGCCGGGCGTGTAGAACGCCGGTGTGTTGGGATGAAGTAGGAGAACGAAAGATCACGGCCCCGAATTAGTTCAGCAGTCAATAGACGCAGTTATTGTTATCGAAATGATTAAAGACTGCCCAAAGTCGTCGAAAAAAGCTATGCTGACAAGCGGCGAAGGCCATTAGAATTTCAAGTTGGTGAGCACGTCTTCTTGAAGGTGTCGCCAATGAGGGGTACTTCACGCTTTGGCAAGAAAGGAAAATTAAGTCCAAGGTACGTAGGTCCCTTTGAAATTCTGGAAAGAATAGGGACTTTGGCATATCGACTTGCGTTGCCGCCAAGACTTGCTCAAGTTCACAATGTCTTCCACGTATCGATGTTAAGGAAGTATGAACCTGACCCAACCCACGTACTGAATTTTGAAGAATTGGACGTGGATGAGAGGGTATCGTACGGAGAGACCAATTCAAATTGTAGATCGAAAAGAGCAGGTCCTACGTACCAAGACGATTCCGTTGGTCAAAGTGGTTTGGCAACATCACGGCACGGAAGGAGCAACCTGGGAAAGTGAAGACGCCATGAAAGAAAAATACCCTTATCTTTTTAATTTGAAAGATGTAACGACTTAAATTTCGAGGACGAAATTTTTATAAGAGGGGAAGAATTGTGACAGTCTGATTTTTCGCTTCTGTTTTCAATTGAATAATTCGGGCTTTTCGTCGACGTGCCTATAGCGCTATTCTCTGAGCTGATCACTCATGAGATAACTTGACTAATCGGGAAAGTTATTAAAGAATTTTGGTGCAACAGACTTGAAAATTCGACCAGAATCGACTTGCTCGACCGTGTTAGTCTACAAGGATCAGTTCGGCACAAATCGAAAATCTATCGAAATCGGAAATAGGTCGATTCGATAGAAATAAAATTAGGCTTGGGTGATTCCAACTAATTTACAAATTTCTCGTCGATCGGCACTAAACCGATTTTTCTGTTGTTTTGGTACCGTGCTCGTAATTGAAATCTCGAGATTTTTCACGACAATCGAGAGTTGCTAATGCGTCGAAAATATATATCGTGGCTCGGGAATAATCGACCACGGGTCAGTGCACCAAAAGTTCCCAAAAACTAACCGATAGTTTAAGTTGCACTAAAATCACATTTTGACTGAAATTAACCGAGGAAATGATGTCGATTACAGAAATTAAGAATTGTCACATGTCACAATTCATCCCAAGGACATTGTTGCGTCTTCTCAAAATTTATGGATGATGGGAATTGTTCACGAAATATGCAAGATCAGCAAATTAGAAGAGCAAGGGAATTGCCACATTTTAAGTAGGATTTTAAGACCTCTATTGTGAAACAATTTAAGAGGTATTATAATTGGTTACTAAAGGACTTGACCCTATTGAATGGGATGTTAGATTGGTAATTAAATAAAGAAGAGAAGTCTTCTCAAAGAAAAAGAAATTCGTAGGAATCCATCTCTCCTACAACCTCACCTCAATTTCCTTGGTATTTAATGGAAATTGACTTGGAAAAGATAGGGGGACCACTTGATAAGGAAAGAAACTCATTCTCCATGGGAAAAGACTATGAGAGTCACTTCAAAATTCGGATTCAGCCGTTTACGTAGATTTCCAACCTTTTCTTTCATCTTCTCTAGAAGAAACAATGTTGGAAACTTGGTGGGGTCTATGAGGGTGATGGGTGGCCAAAGTTTCCATGGAAAATTAGGCCAAAGACTAAGGGAAACTTCAATGAAACTTCCCATCAATTTACACTCTCCTTCCCCATCCTTTTTCTTACGCATATTGCCTGCTGTATTTTACACGGCAGTTTCCAGCTTTCCCTTTTTCCTCCTCTTAGTTTATTCTTCTTCCTTGTCTTTTTCAACGTACAAGCCGTTGTTTTCTTTTCCTTGAACGTTATACTTCCATTTCTGCTCCCTCTTGAACGACCAAACTCCATACTTAGTTTCCTCTACCGAAAAATTTATAAGTTTGTGTGTTGCCGTTGCCATCATACCACTTCACAATCTTCTGCGGCTTCGACTCAACACCATCACCAAGAGGATCAAGGCTGGTCTCTGTGTTGCTGTTCAACCACCAACGAGAGCCGCCGTTAGCTGTGTTTAGGTGAGTTGTCTTCTAAATTTGGACTAGGGGTTGAGTACCTCTATTAGGAATTTGTACAAGTTAAAAACATGTAGATGATGTTATATATGGATAGATCTTAGTTAGGGACGTTATGATAGACATAGAAAAGCTTAGATAAGGCTTAGAGAGCAAAACAAAAGTCGTGGTGGAAGATTCGGATTAGAACAGTAGTAGATTACTGAAACAGTTTCTAGAACGTGTATGTTTTGCTAATTTTGTAGACAACTTTGTGTTACGATTTTGAAATGATTTTGTTCTGAAGAAACGTTGTGAACATCTTAAATAATAACATATATTTTTCTATTAATTTTTATAAATTAAAAAGATGACGATTTTAATGACGTCATCCTCGGAACAGTAATCGGACAGTTTTGTAATCCGTGACCTATTATGATTCTGAGGGCTGTTAATGACCTTTAGAAGTCGAATTTCCAATTGGTTCCTTCACGAAAGTTGTTTTTTATAACTTTTAGTTTAACATACTTAAATTTCAAGTCAAACGAAGCAGATTTCGACCCAAAAACGAACTGATTTCGATAGGTTTGGCTCTCTGAAACTGGATCCGATTTTTGTGCTGGATAGAAACAATTTCTGGGCCGAATCCAGAGGATCTGGATCTCGGTGTCTTCATGAAAAATGGTTGTTTATATGTTTTCTAGCACGTATCCAAATTTGATAATTTTTCGAGATCGTATGGATGACTTTCTGACTTCGAAATTGGGAGAGCGTTATTGGGCAGTTCTCTGTCAATTTGGATGAATAAGAATATATACTTGTTTTGAAGAATTCTTGCTATAGAAGTGCTCAATTGATGCTGTGGATGCTGTATATAATTGATTATTGAAATGTCAAATTGATCATATGCATTCACAACATGAGATTCCGCCACGAGCCTTTGAGGCCGGGCGATGCTCCTTCGGGAATGCCCCACGTCAACGGATGCCGGTCGCAAGGGAGGCTGGACCGATGCTCCTTAATTGGAATGCCGTCTAGATGTAGACGTTGCCGCGCTCAACGGTGTGAGGCGATGCCCGGGTTATGCCGGAAGACTGTTATCTGAGCATTAACATCATTTGTGACATATGAGATGCCCGGTTTTGCCGGAAGACTGTTATCTCGTTACATTGACTATGGCCTGTATGCTTATATGGATATTCACACCTTGCATATACTTATGTTAAAGTATTCCTGTGATGTGTGAACTTGACACTATTAGGAATATTTTATTTGATGCTAATATGCAGGAATTTGCTGGTGTTAAAAGAGTGGTAAGAAATGTGATTAGATTGCATGCTGGATGTACCCTTCACCTAATCTGGAATTAGGAGATTTACTCGAGATGTGATCTCACCCCTTAGAGGGCTAACATTTTTCAGGTTCTTAAATGGAGGAAGGCCGGATCGTGTACAGTCGGTCGCAGTAAAGGAGGAATAGGACTCTCGCTATCTCCTTCCAAGTGATGACGGGTTTTCCGTCAAGATCGGGATGTAGGGTGATAGCTCACCCCCGAGATATTGAGAAGTATGGTATTGTAATAGTAAACCCCAGTTTTATAAATAGAAGCTTAGTTAGTGGTTAATCGAATAGCTTCACTTTTGTATCAAACCTTGGGGTGTTAAACTGGTCTATTTACATAGATACGATAATGTTGTAGTTGTGGTTTGTGAAAAATAATATCCTACGTTTCTATCCCACTGTTTTGTTGTATGGAGATTGTTTACGTTTCCGCATGTGCAAAATAAATGAATGGGTCGGCAACAATTCCTGGGATGTTGCAAATTTAAAATCGACCATTGAGGGATGTGCATGTGCCCGGGGTTCGGGTCGTGACATCCCCGTTTGAATGGTATCAGAGCAAGGTTAGTGTTTGGAGTGATAAGGTGCGATGAGTCATGGGATAGTTAGTAGGAAAGACTGTTAATATGCTAATGCATGTGAGTGGTAATTGATTGGTAGTTTGCTTGTGAGCTCACTCAAATTCTAACCAGGTGTTGGAATTGGAAGCAGGTGTCTATAAAGAATCTGCACCATGAGTGAGCAAGAACAGAGAACGCCTAGGAAAAGGGCGATTAGACTAATTACTCGAGCTAAGACGCCAACTAGAGGCGGTGCTCGAGGTAATAGGGGTAAAGCGCCGGCTCAGGCCAGTGCTAGTGGTGTAGCACCGCAACCGGTTCCGCCGGTTGGTGCTGGGAGTAGCAGCACCCGGTGATCCGGAACTATAGGGATCATGCGGCGCTAGAAGCGATGAGAGATTTGATGGGACAGCAGGCTCAAAATCAAGCAGCTGCCATTACTGCCGCCGCTACAGCTGCTGCTACTGCAGCTGCCAATGCTGCTATTGCTGCTGCACCTGCTGCTCCACCTGTTATTCCACCTGTTGGGGTTCCACCAGGGAATGTAGTTGCGGATAGACCTATACACCAATTGGTGGAACAGTTTTTGAAGTTGAATCCGCCAAAGTTCACTGGTACAGGAGATCCAGAAACTGCTTCTCGCTGGGTTCGAGATTTAGGGAAAGCATTTGCACTTTTAAGGTGCAATGAAGAAGAGAAAGTATCTCTGGCAGTTTATCAATTGCAGGATAATGCCGGTATCTGGTGGACAGCTATTCAAGAGACCATATTTCCAGAAGGAGTAGTTCCAAATGGGATGCCTTCCTTAGGGCATTCAATGAACAAAAGTATTTCTCAAAGAACGCCGAGAGAGCGAAAATGGAAGAATTCCAACGTCTTCGCCGAGGATCAATGACTGACCAAGACGAGGTCAAGTTTGCGAGCTTTCTCAATATGCTCCAAGGCTGATAGAGGATCCTGAAGAAAAGGCTAGAAGGTTCAAGAATGGTCTTCGATTGGAGCCGAAGCAACCGTTGGTGCCTTTTGACCCGCATGACTATCGGAAATCTATCGACGAGCGCAACCGATAGAAAGGGATCTGAATGAACAAGCTGCTGCGTCGGGGTCAAGGTTTAATGCACATAGAAACAAAAGACGTTCGGGAAGAAGCCCATGGTCGGAAGAAGGTACCCCGTTCCACCGAATAGGAAAGGTGGAGTGGGTAAGTCAAGACCCGGCAATAATGGAGCCAGTCGCTTCGTGGAAAACAACACGGATCCGCACCGTGCTATACTAGGACAGGGGAGCTCATTATGGATGTGGCCAACAAGGCCACCAGGTCAAAGATTGTCCCAGACGATCGATTGGACAACAGCTACCGCCTCCACCGCCGATAGGTCAGAATAGGGGATATATACCCCCAAATGCACAACAGGGTGAACCAGTTAGACCTCCAGCACGCGGAAGGACATATGCCATCACTAGAGGTCAGGCAGAGGATGCACCGAACGTGATCACAGGTATGGTTTCCCTGAATGATCATCCAGCATACGCTTTATTTGATCCTGGTGCAACTCATTCATTTATAGCTGATCGATTCATTAAGTTAATAGGATTAAATCCTAAATTGTTGGAATCTGCTGTTAGTATATCAACGCCATTAAAAGATAGAATACTGTCTACGATGGGTTGTCCAGATTGTAAGTTGGTAATTGGTGAGCAAGAGGGGAGAATAGACCTGATAGTTCTAGCCATGTATGATTTCGATGTAATAATTGGCATGGACTGGCTCACCAAGCAACGAGCCAAGATGGACTGCTATCGTAAAGCGATTCTGGGCCAATCCAAGAAAGTGAAAGCTTCGAGTTTAGTGGAAATCGAGGAGGACTTTCGATTGCCCTAATCTCATCACTCGAGGCAACCCGATTGTTAGACGAGGGTTGTCCGAGTTATTTGGCAAATGTCATCGACACGACAGTTGAGGAATTGAGAGTCGAAGATATTGCAGTAGTACAAGAATTTCCAGACGTGTTTCCGAAAGAATTGCCAGGTCTACCGCCAGAAAGGGAGATAGAATTTGTGATTGAACTAGCCCCAGGGACGGAACCAATTTCTAAGGCTCCTTATCGAATGGCATTGTCTCGAATTAAAAGAATTGAAGGTGCAACTGCAGAATTGCTGGATAAGGGATTCATACGCCCCAAAGTGCATCACCTTGGGAGCTCCGCTTCTGTTTGTGAAAAAGAAAGATGGTTCATTACGTCATGCATCGACTACCGACAACTTAATCGATGACCATTAAGAATAAATATCCGTTGCCAAGGATAGACGACCTATTTGACCAGTTGCAAGGAGCGTCGATATTTTCTAAAATCGACCTGAGGACGGGATATCATCAGCTGAGGATCAGGAAGGAGGACATCCCCAAATCAGCATTTCGTACCCGATACGGCCATTATGAATTCACAGTAATGCCGTTCGGATTGACGAACGCCCACTGCTTTCATGGATTTGATGAACCGAATTTTCAAGGAATATTTGGATCAGTTTGTGATAGTGTTCATCGACGATATCCTGGTGTACTCTAAAAATGTAGAGGAGCATGAAAGACATTTGAGAATGGTGCTCCAGACTCTAAGAACTCACGAGTTGTATGCCAAGTTTAGCAAGTGCGAATTCTGGTTGACTCAGGTTGCTTTTCTCGGACACGTGATTTCTAAAGAAGGAATCTCTGTAGATCCAAGCAAGATAGAAGCAAGAAATGAATTGGCCAAGACCGACTACAAGTGATGTAAGTCAGAAGTTTTTTGGGGTTAGCGGGATATTACGTACGGTTTGTAGAAGGATTCTCGCATTAGCTTCACCGTTGACCCGCCTACTGAAGAAGGAAGAGAAGTTCATATGGACAGACAAGTGCGAAGATAGTTTTCAGCAACTCAAGCAAAAGCTAACTACTGCACCTGTGCTGACCATACCCTCTGGTCCTGGAGGATACGAGATCTACAGTGATGCGTCGTTTAGGGGATTGGGTTGTGTGTTAATGCAACATGGCAGGGTTGTTGCATACGCGTCCCGTCAGTTAAGACCTCATGAATTGAATTACCCGACGCATGACTTAGAACTTGCAGCAATCGTCTTCGCTCTGAAGATTTGGAGACATTATCTATGTGGAGAAAGATTCCAAATCTATACAGACCATCAAAGTCTCAAGTATTTATTTTCTCAGAAGGAACTAAACATGAGACAGCGTCGTTGGATGGAACTTCTGAAGGATTATGATTGTGATATTTTATATCACCCCGGTAAAGCCAACAAAGTTGCAGATGCTCTAAGTTGGAAATCTTCAGTAGCACAGATGGTGCTCAAGGAGTGGGCTTTAATCGAGAAGATTAGAGATTCTGACTTTAAGTTTGAGGTAGGCCATCATTTCAAATCTTATGGCTACCCTTAGAATTGAACCGAACTTCAAATGAGAATTAAAACACTCCAATGGACCGACCCAGAAATCCAAAAGATTGTACAGGAGGAGGTAGGAAAGAGAAAACCAGATTTTCAAGTTTCAGAAGACGGAACGTTGAGATTCAGAGGACGATTGTGTGTACCTGATGATGCAGAACTTAAAGAGGAAATCTTATCAGAAGCACACCGTAGTAGTTACAGTATACATCCTGGCAGTACAAAAATGTATCAGAATTTGCGACAACACTATTGGTGGTCCGGTATGAAAACGGACATAGCCAAGCATGTAGCCAAATGTCTAACATGTCAGCAAATTAAAGCTCAGCACTGTAAGCCAGGAGGACTTTTACAACCTCTCGAAATTCCCGAGTGGAAATGGGAGCACATCACAATGGATTTTGTGACAGGTTTACCGAGGAGTCAGAGAGGTAATGATTCCATTTGGATAATAGTCGATGACATCGACTAAGTCGGCTCATTTCATTGCGGTACGGAAAGATCATGATTTAGACCGACACGCTTGCGAGCTATACGTCCGTCGATTGTCCGCCTACATGGAGTGCCGTGACAATCACCTCGATCGAGACCCTAGATTTACAGCTGCATTTTGGAAAAGTCTTCAAGTCCGCTTTAGGAACAAAGCTGCAATATAGTACAGCTTATCATCCTCAGACAGATGGTCAATCTGAAAGGACCATTCAAATCCTTGAAGATATGCTACGAGCTTGTGTGCTTGACTTTAAAGGAAGCTGGGAAGAACAACTTCATCTTGTCGAATTTGCCTACAACAATAGTTATCAACAGAGCATCCAAATGGCTCCTTTTGAAGCATTGTATGGCCGGGCGTGTAGAACGCCAGTGTGTTGGGATGAAGTAGGAGAACGAAAGATCACAGGCCCAGAATTAGTTCAGCAGTCAATAGACGCAGTTATTGTTATCAGAAACAGATTAAAGACTGCCCAAAGTCGTCAGAAAAGCTATGCTGACAAGCGGCGAAGGCCATTAGAATTTCAAGTTGGTGAGCACGTCTTCTTGAAGGTGTCGCCAATGAGGGGTACTTCACGCTTTGGCAAGAAAGGAAAATTAAGTCCAAGGTACGTAGGTCCCTTTGAAATTCTGGAAAGAATAGGGACTTTGGCATATCGCCTTGCGTTGCCGCCAAGACTTGCTCAAGTTCACAATGTCTTCCACGTATCGATGTTAAGAAAGTATGAACCTGACCCAACCCACATACTGAATTTTGAAGAATTGGACGTGGATGAAAGGGTATCGTACGAGGAGAGACCAATTCAAATTGTAGATCGAAAAGAGCAGTCCTACGTACCAAGACGATTCCGTTGGTCAAAGTGGTTTGGCAACATCACGGCACGGAAGGAGCAACCTGGGAAAGTGAAGACGCCATGAAAGAAAAATACCCTTATCTTTTTAATTTGAAAGATGTAACGACTTAAATTTCGAGGACGAAATTTTTATAAGAGGGGAAGAATTGTGACAGTCTGATTTTTCGCTTCTGTTTTCAATTGAATAATTCGGGCTTTTCGTCGACGTGCCTATAGCGCTATTCTCTGAGCTGATCACTCATGAGATAACTTGACTAATCGGGAAAGTTATTAAAGAATTTTGGTGCAACAGACTTGAAAATTCGACCAGGAATCGACTGCTCGACCGTGTTAGTCTACAAGGATCAGTTCGGCACGATCGAAAATCTATCGAAATCGGAAATAGGTCGATTCGATAGAAATAAAATTAGGCTTGGGTGATTCCAACTAATTTACAAATTTCTCGTCGATCGGCACTAAACCGATTTTTCTGTTGTTTTGGTACCCTGTGCTCGTAATTGAAATCTCGAGATTTTTCACGACAATCGAGAGTTGCTAATGCGTCGAAAATATATATCGTGGCTCGGGAATAATCGACCACGGGTCAGTGCACCAAAAGTTCCCAAAACTAACCGATAGTTTAAGTTGTGCTAGAAATCACATTTTGACTGAAATTAACCGAGGAAATGATGTCGATTACAGAAATTAAGAATTGTCACATGTCACAATTCATCCCAAGGACATTGTTGCGTCTTCTCAAAATTTATGGATGATGGGAATTGTTCACGAAATATGCAAGATCAGCAAAATTAGAAGAGCAAGGGAATTGCCACATTTTAAGTAGGATTTTAAGACCTCTATTGTGAAACAATTTAAGAGGTATTATAATTGGTTACTAAAGGACTTGACCCTATTGAATGGGATGTTAGATTGGTAATTAAATAAAGAAGAGAAGTCTTCTCAAAGAAAAAGAAATTCGTAGGAATCCATCTCTCCTACAACCTCACCTCAATTTCCTTGGTATTTAATGGAAATTGACTTGGAAAAGATAGGGGGACCACTTGATAAGGAAAGAAACTCATTCTCCATGGGAAAAGACTATGAGAGTCACTTCAAAATTCGGATTCAGCCGTTTACGTAGATTTCCAACCTTTTCTTTCATCTTCTCTAGAAGAAACAATGTTGGAAACTTGGTGGGGTCTATGAGGGTGATGGGTGGCCAAAGTTTCCATGGAAAATTAGGCCAAAGACTAAGGGAAACTTCAATGAAACTTCCCATCAATTTACACTCTCCTTCCCCATCCTTTTTCTTACGCATATTGCCTGCTGTATTTTACACGGCAGTTTCCAGCTTTCCCTTTTCCTCCTCTTAGTTTATTCTTCTTCCTTGTCTTTTTCAACGTACAAGCCGTTGTTTTCTTTTCCTTGAACGTTATACTTCCATTTCTGCTCCCTCTTGAACGACCAAACTCCATACTTAGTTTCCTCTACCGAAAAATTTATAAGTTTGTGTGTTGCCGTTGCCATCATACCACTTCACAATCTTCTGCGGCTTCGACTCAACACCATCACCAAGAGGATCAAGGCTGGTCTCTGTGTTGCTGTTCAACCACCAACGAGAGCCGCCGTTAGCTGTGTTTAGGTGAGTTGTCTTCTAAATTTGGACTAGGGGTTGAGTACCTCTATTAGGAATTTGTACAAGTTAAAAACATGTAGATGATGTTATATATGGATAGATCTTAGTTAGGGACGTTATGATAGACATAGAAAAGCTTAGATAAGGCTTAGAGAGCAAAACAAAAGTCGTGGTGGAAGATTCGGATTAGAACAGTAGTAGATTACTGAAACAGTTTCTAGAACGTGTATGTTTTGCTAATTTTGTAGACAACTTTGTGTTACGATTTTGAAATGATTTTGTTCTGAAGAAACGTTGTGAACATCTTAAATAATAACATATATTTTTCTATTAATTTTTATAAATTAAAAAGATGACGATTTTAATGACGTCATCCTCGGAACAGTAATCGGACAGTTTTGTAATCCGTGACCTATTATGATTCTGAGGGCTGTTAATGACCTTTAGAAGTCGAATTTCCAATTGGTTCCTTCACGAAAGTTGTTTTTTTATAACTTTTAGTTTAACATACTTAAATTTCAAGTCAAACGAAGCAGATTTCGACCCAAAAACGAACTGATTTCGATAGGTTTGGCTCTCTGAAACTGGATCCGATTTTTGTGCTGGATAGAAACAATTTCTGGGCCGAATCCAGATGGATCTGGATCTCGGTGTCTTCATGAAAATGGTTGTTTATATGTTTTCTAGCACGTATCCAAATTTGATAATTTTTCGAGATCGTATGGATGACTTTCTGACTTCGAAATTGGGAGAGCGTTATTGGGCAGTTCTCTGTCAATTTGGATGAATAAGAATATATACTTGTTTTGAAGAATTCTTGCTATAGAAGTGCTCAATTGATGCTGTGGATGCTGTATATAATTGATTATTGAAATGTCAAATTGATCATATGCATTCACAACATGAGATTCCGCCACGAGCCTTTGAGGCCGGGCGATGCTCCTTCGGGAATGCCCCACGTCAACGGATGCCGGTCGCAGTGGAGGCTGGACCGATGCTCCTTAATTGGAATGCCGTCTAGATGTAGACGTTGCCGCGCTCAACGGTGTGAGGCGATGCCCGGTTATGCCGGAAGACTGTTATCTGAGCATTAACATCATTTGTGACATATGAGATGCCCGGTTTTGCCGGAAGACTGTTATCTGTTACATTGACTATGGCCTGTATGCTTATATGGATATTCACACCTTGCATATTCTTATGTTAAAGTATTCCTGTGATGTGTGAACTTGACACTATTAGGAATATTTTATTTGATGCTAATATGCAGGAATTTGCTGGTGTTAAAAGAGTGGTAAGAAATGTGATTAGATTGCATGCTGGATGTACCCTTCACCTAATCTGGAATTAGGAGATTTACTCGCTGAGATGTGATCTCACCCCTTAGAGGGCTAACATTTTTCAGGTTCTTAAATGGAGGAAGGCCGGATCGTGTACAGTCGGTCGCAGTAAAGGAGGAATAGGACTCTCGCTATCTCCTTCCAAGTGATGACGGGTTTTCCGTCAAGACTGGATGTAGGGTGATAGCTCACCCCGAGATATTGAGAAGTATGGTATTGTAATAGTAAACCCCAGTTTTATAAATAGAAGCTTAGTTAGTGGTTAATCGAATAGCTTCACTTTTGTATCAAACCTTGGGGTGTTAAACTGGTCTATTTACATAGATACGATAATGTTGTAGTTGTGGTTTGTGAAAAATAATATCCTACGTTTCTATCCCACTGTTTTGTTGTATGGAGATTATTTACGTTTCCGCATGTGCAAAATAAATGAATGGGTCGGCAACAATTCCTGGGATGTTGCAAATTTAAAATCGACCATTGAGGGATGTGCATGTGCCCGGGGTTCGGGTCGTGACACACAGAGTGTGATCATTGATTTGAGGAAATTTTAAGTCTGGCTAGGTGCTACAATGGGCAGGAATTTATGTGGCTAACTGAGCATTAGTACATGCATTGGCATACCAAAATGGTTTTGTTATGAGGGAATTTTGAGCAACTGATGATGTTGAATTTATCAAAGAAAATAAGACAGTACTTTAGGTTGGTTTAGGTAAATCAACTAACACCGTTCAATCTCCCAATATAAAGATGAGGTTTTGTGATGACGTAAAATGTGTAGAAAGACTAGAAGGAGTTATTTTTTGAATCTATTGAAGACATGGGCAGTTAATTGTAGTGTGAAGTGAAAAGATATGTTTCTAAATTGCTTAACATAAGTGCCTTGTTACTGTTGATTCTACTTCTACTATTTTTGCAGTCATCATGTGTTCTAGATGTTGATTGCTTATATATTTAGATCATCATACTGCAAGGGCATTGGTAATTCCATCTTTTTTGGTTGCTGGTGGAACTTCCTTTTAGTAGATCTAAGACCTTTCTTTGTTTTGCAACTTCCTTGGAGTGATATTTTCCTCCGTTTTTCTAAATTCCATGATGAGACACAAAGTGGTCAAAAAACACTTCATGGTGCTTGACACATTAATTTAGCAGGGCTCTCATTAGCCAGCTCTTTAGTTCCTGTTATGACATATGAGGATGAATTTGGTAGAATTCTTGATTTCTTTTTCCAACTTAGCAGTTGATGTTAGAGAAAACTCCTTTATTATTTTGAAGTTGACAAAACCTTTTCAAAGTCTACATTATAAGATCTGAAGACTTTATTGTCGAAGTCTGAAGACTGACAGACCATCAGATTTTATTCTCAAAGTCTATCATCACTGATAGTTCCAGACTGACGTATGAAGATTTATTCAAACACAGGATTATTATCCAGATGCAAGATTATCTTCTAAGATTCGAATCGTATGGTTATTGGATTATCTTATAGTTGGATTTCACATCCAGTTGATTGATTTATCTTATTGGAATCTACTCCAATATGAAGATCTTTGAAAGGCGAGTTAAACTTGGACGGTTCTACTTATGGAAACTCAAGATTCTAATATGTATGGGCGAACAGGATTGACGGACTATCAACACAAATTATCTAACGACTCGAGATCACCTTAATTGATTATGTCCAACATGTAGATTGGAAGAATTATTTTGGAAAGTGCTAAAGGATTAGAAGGCATGAAGGAGTATTTAAGGATTGATTCTTTGGTTGTTCGATAAGGTGCTTGAGAGAGAGTTCCAAATTCCGAAACTTTCTAGTCTCTTGCTTTTCATTCATCGAGCTAAGTATTGTATACAAAAGAGAGAAACTCTTAGTGAGACTATGTGAGAGTTCAAGGAAGACTCTTCACTGTGATAGTCGAGATCATAAGCTATAATAATCTCTTTTGATCTTTAGTGGAATCTAGTCAATAGGCTGTCAATGAGGAGAGTGGACGTAGGTTTTGTGACATGCCAGATTTTCAGTTATGTTTTCTACTGAATAAATCAGGCATTTCATTGACGCATCTATAGGGCTATTCTTAGAGTTGATCACTCTCGAGATAACTAGACTATTTAGGGAAGTCATTAAGGAATTTTAATGCATTAGACATGAAAATTCGACCAGGAATCGACTTCTCGACCGTGTCCATCTTTAGAGATCATTACGACATTGATATAAATCGATTTGAGATTAGAGATAGGTCGGTTCAACTTAGATGTGTGGCTAATCATGGGTGACACTACTAAATTAGAAAATTCTCGTCGATCGGCACTACACTGATTTTTCTATCGTTTTGGTACCTTGTGTCCATATTTGAATTCTCGAGATTTTCACGACAATGGAGAGTTGCCAATGAGTCGAGTGGGTTCATTGTGGCTCGAAGAAAATCAACCACGGGTCACTTGTGTTGGAGAAATCTTCTAGAAATGTTTTGAAGCTGACAAAACGTTTCCATCAGTCTAGTCTAAAGGTTGCTGTTTAAAGTCTGAAGACCTCCTGACAACCAGACTCAAGATTTAAAGTCTATCTTCATTGATAGTTTCTAAATCCGTTGAAGAAATACTATCCAGAACTGGATGTTTTATTAAGGATATGACCTTATCGATTGGAGAAGATCTCTTGGCTGTATATGACATAACGGAATCCTTTTTGATTGATCGAGATTGATTCGAAGATTAAGGATCCGATGATTGGCAAAATATTCTTGGAAGGTTCTACTTATGGAAACCGAGATCTTGATTGTATGGGCGAACATGATTGATGGGCTATCGACATGTTCCTTTAATAGCTCGAATGATCTTCCTAATTGATTCCGTCCAACGGGTAGATTGGAGGAATTCCTTTGGTAAGTGCCAACGAGTATGATGGCGTAAAGGAGTATATAAGGAAGACGTTCTAAGTTGTTCGTGAAGTGCGTGATAGAAGAATTCCAAAGTCTGGAGCTCCTTGTTGTTTAGTCAATTCATTTGAGCGAAAACTTGTATGCAAAAGAGAGTTTATATTTGTGAGAAACCTTGAGGAAGTGTGGTAGAACATCTACACCGTGGAATCAAGGAAGAACTGTGCTGTAACATCTCTTTTGTTCATAGTGGAATCCAGCCAATAGGCTGTCAGTGCGGAAGAGTGGATGTAGGCTTGGAATAAGCCGAACCACTATAAACCTTGTGTTTAATCTTCTCTTCCCTACTCTTTACTTTACTTTGATCGTAATTCATTTTGGTTAAGCAAAAGAGTACTTTCTTTCTATCGTCTGCTTAGTATTGCTGTAGTATCTCGAGAAATTATTTTTACACCTATTCACCCCCCTCTAGGTGCTTATACTAGCTACATCAACTTGCATTGAAAATCTCTGAAAACTATCAAGTAGCCTAGGTCACACAAAAAATGCATCGAATGGAAATTAAACATGAATTCGAGTACGATTTCAAAAATTGAAGATTCTGTCATGTCACAATAAATTTTTAGAACATCGACTCAATCCTAGAAGATTTTTTTAGAGATTCTGAGATTTTTGCGGAAAATCAATTCGGACGTCACAGAAAATTAACGGAAATTGGACGGGCCAAATTAAAGGAAATTTGGACTTCCAAGCCAAGCTTTTGAGTGTCGGGGGATTATAGAAAATTGTTCAGGATTTTTCTTCATCGAAATTAGACCTCAATTTGGGAAATTGAGTGGAGAAATTGATCCTAAAATTTGGGAAATTCGAAATTAGGCAAGTTTTGGCTTCAATTTAGACTATTTGATGGAAATTGGGCTAGAAAGTATTAAGGGACATGGGATAAGGTTGGAGATAATTGAGGGGACAAGCATTTATTGAAGTTGGACTATGCTCTTGAATTTTTTCTACCTTATCCCCACTGGTTTCTCTTTTGCGTGAATGACCGTAGCTTTCTCTCTCACTTCCACTGCCCTCACCAATCGACAGCCACACAATTCTCTCTCCATTGGCTTTTGTGTTGGTTTTCATTTCCCTACAACTTCATTTGGCGTCATGTTTAGCCAGCAACTGCTACGGTCTACTTCTTCTCCACGTCAACACTGCATCTTCACTAAACCCTGCAGCCTCCACCGAATTGAAGCTCGCAAAGACCGAAGCCAACAAAGCCGCGTCTTCCCTCCTACCAGCTCGCCCTCTCCCCACTTCACTCCATCCCACCGAAGACTCACGCTAGCTTGCTCCCATCCTCGTGCCCTCCGTGTGTGTAGCCAACGGAAGCAACTTAACCAGCGAAGCCCAGCATCTTCGATCTTCTTGCCGCGCGTCTCTCCAGTTGTGGGCTTTCATTGGTCAACTCCAGCAGCCTGTTGAAGACCACCAAAGCTTCTGCCTCACCGAATTACTTCATCCAGCTCGATCAGCCAGCGAAGCCGAAGATTTCCCACGAAGCTGCTCTTCCTCCTTTGCATGTGCTTCGCCTAGAACTCTTCGCTGCCCCTCTATTCGACCCAATTGAAGTCAAGCCCAGTCGTGGGCTTCAGCTGCAGTAGCCCACAAAGGCCAGTCCATCAAAAGCCAGGCCCACCGAATCAGCAGACTCAGCCTAGCAAAGCCCTCAATTCAGCCCAAGTGAACTTCAGCTTCAGCTCGTTAATTTCAGTCTTGGAAGTCCAGCCCGCAGCCCATCTTCAATCAAGCCCAACAAGTGTTGCAAGCCCAGCTAGCAATTGTTCAACCCAACTTTAGTTTTGGGTCAGGCCCATTTGAAGCCAAAGTTTCAGCCCATCTTCAAAGTTCAGCCCACAGGTTTAGCAAGCCTAGTTCCGAGCCCAAGCCTGCGAAGTAAGTCAGCCCAAGTTTGGCCCAACCCCAGCTTTTTCTGTGGGCCTTCGCAAGGCTACCTATGCATGTTAGGCAAATGTAGATGTTATATTATTTATTAAACCTCGACTTCCAATTAGGCATTAAAGGCCTAAATTGGATTTACAACATTTATTTAATAATTTTTGGAATTATTTATTTATTTATTTATTTTTCGAAAATTAGGCGGGGATAGCCTATGGCACCGAACCGCGACTCATTAGCGGAAGCAAAATAAAACATCACCATCTCTCCCTCCAACAGCCATGATCACAGGATACACACCACTAATCACCATGATTAATAGACAAGCTACGATACTTTATTTACATATATTTTAAAGATGCGCTTTCTTTGGGTCGGTACATCAAAAGGAAAAGCGGGACTCGCAAAACCCCAAAAAGAACCTCAACCCGCTACAACTCACGTGCACAATCCCCATCATCGGTGTCGGCTAACTATCCCCAAAAATATCCAACTCCTACTGCGTCACGGGGCCTCACGTGCCACCGAAAACCCGAGTTTCGCCTCGGCATTCAACCCATTCTAGGCCCACCTATCCAGCCCCACATTCTATCTCGCATCAAGCGGCATCACGAAGGCATCCCCTCGGGCAAAGACCTCCGTCGTCACGCCACCGTTGCGGTATTCCGATCTTCTCTTTGCACAAGTGAGTCTTGCTCACTAATCTATTATTAGTATGCTAATGATGCTAGGGGTTGATTAAATTTAATTAAGTGCAATTAGGTGGATAGATTAGATTAGAATAATTAAATTAAGGATTTACCTATGCATGTTAGGCAAATGGTCATCCAAGCTTTCTCCTGTACTTAGCAAGTAGACACACTATATTATTTATTAAATGAGTCTCAAAATTTTTCCGGGCTCGTCTCAACTTCTAATTCGGCATTAAAGGCCTAAATTGGATTTACTGCATTTATTTAATAATTTTTGGAATTATTTAATTATTTGTTTATTTTTCGAATATTAGGCAGGGATAGTCGACAACCGGAATTTTATGCTAATTATTGTGGTACAGTCCATTTATTTATTTGAGTAGTGGTTTGTGTTGAATTGATTTAACTCTGTTTTTAGGATTTTATTCCTAAATTAATCAATTTTGGTAAATGATTGAAATTAACCGAGTGTCGGTTTACAACGCCAAAAATATTCTGATGGACCATATAAAATGGTGGAAATTATGATATTTTGGCTAAGCTAGACCATGTACCCACACACGATAAACTTTTATCGGGTATCGTTAATACGAGGGAAATGAGCCAATTATTATTTTGATTGAGGATTTTAAGTGTAAAGTACACAATCCTTGGCCGAGAGTAATTAATCGTGTGAGGGCTATTAGTCGTATTGAGAAGACTATTGAAAGATGAAGTAATGTATGATGGGTGTGGGACAATGTGGAATAGGTCATGGAATGTGGCACCCCCGAACGGCCCCCGATCCATTAGGGTCGCCACAGATCACTTGCTTTCCTCTTGGCCTGATGGTCTTATTACTCTTATACCATTAAAATTATAATAGGTCCAAGAGTCATGGGGGTTTATATCTTTTAAGTCGGTCCCCGCGCAGTTTATATAGCAGAAGCAAAATCAACTATTCCTCTTCCATAATTTAAAACGATGCACACCTACTAGACATTTTATAAGTTAAACCCGAACACTTTTATTTACATAAACTCAATGGACATCTTTAGTCGGTACATCAAAATGCCAAGCATTTTCCAAACTCAGCTATTTTCAAAAGGTACATGACCATTTAACAACCACATACAAAGGCCCATTAGTCAATGTCGGCGGTCCAAAAATGCTTCATCTGTTGACCATCACTCTCAGTCACACCCAATTCGGTCCATTAGCTGGCGGCGGTGGCAATGGCCCCAGCGTGTTCCCATCATGACGGACGAACATGGTCGAAACTCCTGAATCACTAGACCGGTGGAAGAACCAATGTCGTACATTACCAATATCCGCACACGAATAAAGACTAACCCTCGTATCTCAGGGTGGTGATGCTCTGAACACTCACACTCAAGGTCGACCGGGATACCATAAAATGTGCCGGGGGTGACTAGTAGCAGAGGCATATCTTTTAGTCTAAAATGTTAATCCTCAAACGAGGTAACTACAACCACTTAGCAGTAAAAGATTCATTAAGTTATATCGTGCAGTACTATCAATATCTAGATTCATGTAAGATAGACAAAAACAGGTAATCAAGGGATAAGTATGCATCAAAATCATGAAATTCTTTAAAGCAATAGTCAATGCAATTTCAAAGGATCAAGATGCATCACGCCTAGTCACACAAGTCCCGATCATAGGGCCAAATTGTTATGACACGTCTCATTCCATACCATACAATTTAGTCCCATAGCTAGACCACACACACACTTTGTAGAATCATCAGTTTCAACATTTCAAAAGGTTTCATCCCCCAGAGGACCAATGTTTGCGTCCTTTTGGGATTTCGCACCCAATCCTGGTGTCGCGAAAGTCTCCGGTTTTCAATCACCGGGCATCCGAAGCGTGTTACGTCACACCTCCAGGCATCTCGCACCCCACCTAGCATCATGAGAAATCTTTGGGGCCATAAAAATGGTTACCCCTACCCTCCGGATTTACGTACCGACAAGCATACAACCGGGCATCCCGAAGCTCCTAGGGAAAACCTTTGGGGCACTACGAACCCCAAGCATCCAAAGGACATCGACTCACTTGAGCCTTCGGGCCTCCCTACTCCCGAGGCATCGTTGACCCGAGGGTCCAACGGCAGCAATTAACATTTTAATTTTCCAAAAACATGTTCAATGCTATGACATTGGTAATCACATGAGTTTCATTGAAATCTTCAGTGTTGAATGATTTTTTAATGCCAAAAACCATCATGTCCAATAACAACTCAAGATGCATTCACTTTTTGGAAACAAGATGAGCAAATTCGGAGTAAAACAGCTCAAACATCAGAATGCACAGTTTTAATAAATTTTTTGGAATAACCTCTAAATGAACTCAGAAAATTCTAAAATTTTGGTATGTTATAGATGAGATCTAAAGGAAGAAATTTCATGAAAGACACTAAATCAGATTCATTGTGTATAAAGAATAATAAATCACGCAACTCGGTTTCAGATTTCCTATATCACTGAATTTACACACTAGCAGAAAAACACCGTTCATTAACAGAAACTTATGCTGCTATATGGATTTCAAAAAATCTGAGAAAAATTATATGTTATACTTTAAACAATCCTTTATGGCATTCATGAAGAAGTCAGGACCAAAATCACACTAGGATTATCCCTAGAAAATCTACAAAACTGCCGAGTTTCACTTGATCAAATTTGAACACCACGGACCCAATAGGATCCTGCGCCTATACCGCAGCTATTTCACTTCAAAAGTTCACCATGAGTAGACCTTTCAATCCCTACTTCATCCAAAAACCGAAACCACATAGAAATAATTCTGCCTTTCTTCAATCTCCTGGTTCTAATTCATCTCAATCATCTAAAAACCCAACATGCAGTTTTCATTTAAGCATTTCCTCAAGTCTACTTGTACTTCACCAGATAATCACAGCATGCATAACATAGATTAATGAACTTCTACTTGCCTCACTCCTAAGCTTGATCAGCAAACAAAACAGGAAGCTCGGGACCTCGAGCGTGACTCAACAGTAGCGAAGACTAGCGGCGTCGACGGCGGCAGCTCGAGCACGGACGGAAGGTGGCCCTTCTCTTCCTTCCTCGTGGCTCACACTCGCGCGCCTGCTTCTCTCGCTCAAACTCTCTCTCTCTCTCTCTCTGTTCACGATTCTGCTCAGTTCATTCTCTCTTTACCCCTCAATTCCGAACCCTTTTGTTCTTTGATTAACAAATTAATCAGTTTTTTGCATGCAAAATTTTTGGTGGCTGGAGCAACAATGGACAGGTGGAGGAGGCGTGTCTCTCCTTTGCTCCGTTTCTCCTCCTGCGCTGGCCACCGAAGGAAGAGCAACGTGGCTGTTGTTGAGTGCCCCTCAGTCAACAATTTCTTTTCTTAGTTGACCTTGGTGTCGACCGAATAGGGAAGGACTCGGGCGGCATTGGACGTGGATGGTTCATCCTCTCCGCACGGGCATGCATGTTCCTCATGCATAGCCAAATTCCATTCTTTCGGCTCTCTAAAATAAATTGATCAAAGTCCAAATTCTTCTCTTATTCCACATACACTTAGGTAGTCTAGTTGTGTTGTGTCATCGAACGCAATATGTACATAAATCGGCGGGGTCTAAAGTAGTGCTGATGATGATGATGGTACAACGAGGTCCAACATTGGCGTCGACGACGAAGTCTGATAATAAATTCATCAATCCACGATGTGTCGTCATTTTTCTCACCAATAACCTTAAGTAAAGGGATCTCGACAAGATTATGATTTATTCTACAATCGGACCATTACTAGATGTGACCCATCGGCCCGATGGTGATAATGAAACAATGTCCGTATATGATACCAATGACACAGTCCAATGATACTTCCGTCGATCAGTCATGGCTGTCGCATATTTGAAGGTCATTGAAATTCTTGGATGCCACATAAAAACAACCGAATTTGAAATCGGTTATGCTCACTAAGTCGTAATTCAGCATTACCATCAAAGAATGGTTATGTCCATTGGACCGTAGGTTACCATCTAATCTAGGTTATGCACGCTGAGCCATAATTCAGCATTAATCGCCCAAGAATTAGTAACCTATGCCGCTGAGCCATAATTCAGCATTACCGCTAAAGTTAGTAGGCCGTGCTCACCGAGCCGTAATTCAGCGTTGGGGTTGAGTATTTGAGATGACCGTGTAAGCCTTGGTCGCTGAGTCATAATTCAGCATTAAATTTGAGTAAATGAGATGAGCCGACCAAGAAAGGATCGAGATGACATGTAATCGACTAGATCAATTGTTTAATGATTTGATCTGATGTTATGAATTGATTGAGTAATGTGATATAAGGCATCTGTAAATAACGTTGATTTGCAAGATGGAATTGAGGCTAAGATAAGTCCTCTAACTCGTGTTGTGCTTAGGCAGCTTCTTGAGTGTATTAGCTTCCTAATCGGGTCTTAGGGGTAGAACTTACTGAGACGTAGTCTCACTGGTTATTAAATAACCATTTTCAGGTCCTTATATGGTGTTGGTGAAAGACCAAAGGCTCGAAGAGTAGAAGGTGAAGCCTGAAGAATTGACAATCCTGCCTGACTAGTTAGACATAGAATAATTCTCTTTTGATGGAAGTTGATTCATTTCTGCAGACGTTGTTTTATGAAATGGTGGTTTAAAACCAAATTTAACAATTCGCCTTGTATATATTTGCACTATGATTTGCAATGTGTATAAGTGTGGTTGCTTTTAAAGTATGAAAATTTGGAGTCATACTTTCCTATCACATTGTTTTATTGTCTAGGGATTTTTATATGCTTCTGCATGCGTATTAAAAAGAAAGGATCGGTGATGTGTCCTGGGACGTCGCTATTAATCAACCAAGGTGAGGGATGGGCACGTGCTCAAGGATCGGGGCATGACAGGCTTGGTCTAAGCCGAACCACTATAAACTCCGTGTTCATATTCTCTTTCCCTAGAACTTTGTACTTTTATTTACTGGCTATGTTTTGCTTTAAGATAAGATACGCTTATTGTCTAAACATCCTTTAAAAGCAAATTACTTTCATTAAATCTTGTGAAATTTTTATAATCACCTATTCGCCCTCCTCTAAGTGTATTCACCAGCCCTTTCAGTTGGCACTGCATATTAGTAACTAACTTTAGTTTTTACTATGCTTTGATGACCGTCTTTTTCGTCATGCCCCGATCCTCCGAGCATGTGCCCATTCCTCTATGGTCGATTAAATAGCAACGTCCAAGGATGTATCATCGACCCATTCGTTTTAATGCACATACAAAAGCATATAAATAATCCCCAAAAAACAATTTAATGAGATAGAGAAGTAGGGCCATAATGTTTTTTGGAAATCACAACACATCTTTATACATATTAGATTAATTTATATACATTACTAGCCGATATTTACAAGGTCTACAAAAAGGTCGATTCTCCAAAAACACGTTGTCCTATGACCAGCTAGTTAGACTCGTTCGCTGATTCTTCGGTGTCTACAGGATCTGGGTGAGACGGCGAGTCCTCCACTACACCATCAGGACGGTCAGCTGGATCCTCGTCTAAAGCAGCATCAATCACTGTAGCAGGGATATCAAAACCCCTAAGGGGACCTACCCTAACACCATAAGGAGCGGTACAAAACCAAGCTCTAAATTGATTATATATCTCCTGATGTGGAATCTCTTCAACCCAAACTATGGTTACTACTAACCCATAAGTCCAAAAACCTCAGGGATCAGGGAAAATAGAGACTTGCTTGGTCACCCTCATGGGACGACCATGACCCCTAGGGGGAGTCGCCATCTATGAACCTAAAAATGTTATTCCACAACAGGGTGAGATGACATCTTAGCAAGTTCAACCGCCTAAGACCCGACTAGGAAGAAAATACGCCTTGAGGGTTGCCTAGGCACAATCATGAGTCAGAGGACTTACCTTGGCCTCAATTCCTTCCTACAAGTCAATATGATTTATAATTCATCGAATCACATCAACAAATCAATTCATCACATCGAATCGAATCATCGATCTATTGACTCAGTCGATTCTATGTCATCAAAACCCTTCCCTGGTCATCTCATCCAATACTATCTATAAGGTTCGACCCTGTCCAAGACTGCTCATTCTAAGCTAATATATAGATAGTATAGCTCACCAAAAGCTGACAGATCAATTGATCTGATATATTAAATATGCTCACCAAAGCTGCCAAATCCACTAATCTAATATATTAAATATGTTCACCAGAAGTTGTCGCAAATACCAATATAATATACGATTTACACTCACCAAAAGCTACCTCAACTACCAATATAGTATACTATTTATGCTTACTAGAAGTTGCCTTAACTACAAATATAACACCTAACTATTTCTCCATTTTTATCATACCCAATAAAAATAATCGTTATGGGTACACGGTTAGCCCTAGCTAAAATACAATTTTCTACCACTTGAAAATCCCACCAATTTATATGGTCCACCAAAATATTTTTGGCATTGTAAATTGATGCCCGGTAATTTTCCAATTAATTACTGAAATTAATTAATTTTAGGATAATTACCCACAATCACCAATCGCACTCAATTTGCACCAATTAACAGTCAATTAAATAAACATATCACACCACTACAATCAGCATAAAATTCCGATCATCGACTATCATGGTTTAATTTCCGGAAAATAAATAAATAATTAATTAATTACAGAAAATAATTATTAAATGCCAAAAATAGTAACTTAGGCCCGTAAAGCCTAATTAAAAGCCGAGATGAGCCCGGAAAATTTCAAAACCACTCTAGATAAATACTAGAGCTTGTCTAGGCCCTAATTGCACTAAACTATTCACCTAACATGCAATCACGATTAATTAAATCACTAATTTATTCTAACTATCCACATAATCCAAGCTTAATTTAAACAAATCAACCCTTAAACGTCATTAACTTACTAAACGAGAATTAGTGAGTTAAATTCACTTGATTAACGATCCGATTGAACCATGGTGACAGCGACAAGGAGACGAGCCAAAAACTTCAAAGCGGCGGTACCAACGGGGACCAAACCGAGACCGAAATCAGCCCCGTAAGGTCCATGGCTTGACTGGAATTTTACTCTATTCGGTGCTGATTTTGGACCAAGCTGGCTTCGACGGCTTGGCTTGGCCGATCGGGGCTGTTGCGGTGCGGCTTGGAGGGACAAAGGAGCTGAAATGTGCGGTTTTGGGCTCGTGGGTCGACTTCAGCACAAGGGAGCGTGGAAATAGAGACTGGACTGTTGCCGAAGATGCTGCTCGATGGGGCTGAATTGCAGGGCCGAGAAAATAGCGAGCTGGCTGGTGACAAAGAAGTTGCTGGCATTGGACATGGAGCCTGGGCTGGGCCGAACGAAAAGAAAACGGAGATGAGCAGCTAGCTTTGACTCGCTGGGTGAAGACACGAGGGAAAGTCAATATAATCGATGAGAGTCGAAGTGGGGAAGTGAGGCTGCGCGGGTTTCCTTATGTGGAGTTGGACTGCTGCTTAAGCGGCGGGGGGAAGGGGGTGTGTGGGGTGGGGCGGTCGAGGACATGAGGCAAGCGTGCAAAGGAAATGGAAAGTGAAAAGGACTAGCAGAAGACAGCTAGACCGAGGGATGGGATCAATGACGCTGGCGAGGCCAGATAGAGAGAGAGAAAGAAGGTGGTAAGGATTGACTCAAAGTCAAAAGGGACAAAGCAAAGGAAAAAGGAAGACCACGTGCAGGGACTGTCAGTTTTTTTTGGGGTGGGAGAGAACCGATCAAGAGAAAAAGAATCAAAGAGAAAACGTTCGAAAAAGGGGAAAAAATAGAGAGAGAAAGAGAGGTGGGCGTTCGAAGGGTGAAGTGCACGAGGGCGTAATGAAAACAAAGCCAAAATAAAAGGAAATAACTTGAATTCAACATTCCTTGGTCCTACAAGATCTAAATCAATCCAATTAGGTCCCTAAAAATCCCCAAACTAAAACACTTGATCCTCACTTGCTTCCTTGCACTATAATTCTCCCAAAATAACAAGTCTTGGGCAACAAAAATGGCCATTTCCCTCAATTCTGAATTCTATATCATTTTTCTCGAAATCCGAGTTCTAAACAAGCTTCTCTGATTGAGGTCCGATTTTTTGAGGAAAAATCCCACGAAATTTCCCTTTACCAAATAACTTACACTAAAGGTCAAAAATCCCTTCAAATTAGTCAATCCAAATTTCCGTTCATTTTCCGAATCGTCAGAATCGTTTTTCCGTAAAAATCCCGAACTCACCGAAAATTCCTCGAAATGTGAGTTAACATTCCTAAAATGATTCGTGAAATGACAGAACTTTCGATTTCTGAAATCGAATCCAAATTCGTTGTTAATTTCAATCAAACATGGTTTTAGCATGATCTAGCATATCGGATAGCTTTTAGAAATTTTTGGTGCAATTGACTCGTGATCGATTTTCTTCGAATCACACATACTTTTCGACACATTGGTGACTTTCGTTGGTTGAAAATCTCAAGATTTTAAATACAAACACAGGATACCAAAATAACAGAAAATTGGTCTAGTGCCGATCGACAAGAATCTTGCAATCATATAAAATCACCCACACTTTGATCACATATCTTAGTTGAATCAATCTATCTCCGGTCTCCGATCGATTTTTAATTGTACCATAATGACCCTTGTAGACTAGCACAGTTGAGTAGTCGATTCCTAGTCGAATTCTCAAGTCTATTACATTAAAATCCTTTAACGGCTTCACCTAATAGGTTAGTTATCTCATGAGTGGCCAACTCAAAGAAAAACATTATAAGCACATCGATGAAAGGCCCAACTTATCCAATCGAAATCAGAACCTGAAAAATCAGGTTGTCATAACTCTTCTCCTCTTATAAGAATTTCGTCCTAAAACTTTTACAAATCTTGAACAAAAGGTGGGGGTTATCGTCATCTCATCGAGCCTTCACTTTCCTCGGTTGCTTCTTCGGTCCCGTGGTGTTGTCAGACCACTTTGACCAAGAGGACCATCTTGATACACAGGATCTTATCCTTTCTGGTTCACCACCTGAACCGTGCTTCCTATGTACGACATTTTGTCATCCACGTCTAATCCTTCAAGATTTAGCACGTGGGTCGTGTTAAGCTCATATGTCATCAACATCAACACGTGAATTGCACTTGCGCCAACCTCGGCCGCAATGCAAGACGATGCATTAGGATACTAAGGGCGCGTTTGGTAACATTTCTGTTTAAAAATTGTTCTGGAAACGAAATAGAAAAAGTGTTTATGTTCCTGAGAACAATTTTTGAATAAAAACGCGATTGGTAAACTTGTTCCTGAATAAAAAATGAATAGAAACACGTTTGGTAAATTTGTATAATTTTTTATTTCTTTTATTTTTTAATATTTTTATTTTATTTTTCTATTTTATTTTTCTTTTCTTATTTTTTTTTTTTTTTTTTATTTTTTATTTTTTATTTTTCCTTTTTTATTTTTCTTCTTTTGGCCGATCACCGGCCTCGGCGGCCTTGGCGGCCACCGGGCGAGCTTGGCCTCGGATTTGGGCAAGATTGAGCTTGCCCAGCCGCGCGAGCTCGCCTAGATCCCGGCGAGGCCGAGCTTCGCCGGGGCCGCGGCGCTCGGCAAGGTCGCCGGCCCTCACCGGTCCTCGACAGCCGGTCACGGGCCCTGGCCGCGGCCGGTGACCAGCCAAAGAAAAAAAGAAAGAAAAAAGAAGAAGAAAAAAAGAAAAGAAAATGGAAAGTGTTTCTAAATTTTGTTTCGAAACAAGAAACAACTTTTTTTTTGTTTCTTGTTTAAATTTCCAGATGTGTTTCGGAACAAAAAAATATTTTGGAACAAAAACGCAAACAAACGCGTTTCTGTGCCTTTTTTTTTTTGTTCTCGGGAACAAAAAAAAAACATAAAAAGTGTTTAGAAATAGAAACAAGAAATAAAAACAAACGCAGCCTAATTCTCTCTCTAGAATCTCAAAAGGACCTACGTATCTCGGTTTTAGCTTTTCCTTCTTGTCGAAGCATGAAGTATTCCTCGTTAGTGCCATCTTCATAAAGATGCAATCACCATCTTGGAATTCCGGCCTTCAACGCTTAACAAGACAACTTATGATGACTCTGAGTGGTCTTTAACCCATCGCCGATAATTGCAACTACATCCACTGACTGATGTACTAACTCTGAGCCTCGATCTTTCTTCTTCTAACTTCCTTCCCACCACTAAAATTATGTACACTCTGCTATGCATTGCTTCAAAAGAAACCATCTGACTATTCTACTAAAACTAGGAAACTCGGGTCTAGATCTAATATAAATTCGTCATCGGCACTCCATACATACGAATTATCTAGGAGCACATAAGCTTCTATATGCCTATTCAAATCAAGATCCTTCCGTATAACGATAAAGTGAGCCGACTTCGTCAATCTGTCGACCATAACCTCAAATGGAATTAGTACTCCTCCGACTCCTTGGTAAACCTTTCAAACATTCCATCGTGATATACTTCCATTTCCACTTGGGACTCTCAAATGATTGTAAAAGTCTTCCTAGTTTGCATTACTGAACTTCCATTTACTGACACATCTGACACCTACAATCTGTCCGGCGATATTTATCTTTATATTGGTTTACCAATCAAGATGACGTCGATTCTGACCCACTTTGTACTGTTTGGTCGAATGTTGCAACTGCTATAGTGAATTCCTAACAAGGTCTCCTCCTTAAGCTTCGTACTGTCTGACACCTATCATCACCCACAATACTTCGGCGTTTCATCTTCCGAACTCTGAAAGTCAACCTTTCCCTTATCGGTATCCTCTTGCAAGATTTCCTAAACATCTGGATCCGTCAACTGAAACATCTTAATCCTAAACTGGACCTTCGATTCGATTCTGAGAGTGGCTATAAGATTCGAAAGGTAGCCTACTTCAAACTTGAAAACCAAGTCTCGAGCTCTCTCGAGTAAATTCCACTCCTTGATCACCATCTGTGCAACTGAAAACTTCCGACTCAATGCATCTGCGACTTAATTCGTCTTTCTAGGGTGATACAAGACATCACAATCCCAGTTCTTCCAAAATACTAACTCATAGCGTTGTCTCGTATTCAACTCATTCTAGAGAATAAATATTTTAGACTTTAATGGTCAGCAAAGATCTGGAATCTTTCTTCACACAAATAATATCTCCAAATCTTCAGAGCGAAAATTATTGTTGCAAGTTCCAAGTCATGTGTCGGGTAATTCAACTCATGAGGTCTCGACTGATGGGATGCATATGCAACACCCTACCACGTTACATCAATACGCAACCCAATCCTCTAAACAACGCATCACTGTATATCTCGTATCCTCCAAAACCATATGGAATGATTAGTACAAATGCGGTAACAAACTTCTACTTAAGCTCTTGGAAAATATCTTCGCACTTGTCTATCCATATGAATTTCTCTCATTTCTTCAGAGTTGAATCAATGGTGATGCCAATGCTGAAAATCCTACCGCGAACCTTTGTAGTACCCTATCCAACCCAAACGGCTTCTGATCTCTAATATTGTTGTCAGTCTTAGTCCACTAATAACTGCTTTGGTCTTGATCGGGTCCACGGAACTTGCTTCACATGAAATCACGTGGCCTAAGAACACAACACAAGTCAACCAAAACTCGCACTCGCCTATCTTCACACACGGTCTATGTATTCTCAGGTGTAAAGTACCATCCTCAGATGTCTTTTGTGCTCCTCTTTGGCACTCCTCGAATACACCAGAATGTCATTAAAATACACGATCACCATTGATCTAGATATTCTTCATACACTCGGTTTGCTAAATCCATGACATTAGTTGGAACATTCGTCAAACCCAATGGCGTTACGTTACTCTCACAAGGGCCATATCGAGTACGAAACGTTGTCTTCAGTATAACCTCCTTCCGGTTCTCAATTGCTGCTAACCTGTTCTCAAGTCAATCCTTGAAAACATCGACACTCTTTGTAATTGGTCACACTTCGTTGATCTTCAGCAATGAACACTTGTTCTTGATCGTCACCTGATCGAGTTGACGATAGTCGATGTATAGGTGTAACGAACCATCTTTCTTTTCCACAAACAAAGCTAGTGCTTCCTCAAGATGATGCACTGGTATGTATAAATCCCTTATCCAGTAATTCTCGTATTTGCACCATCAATACTTTCAACTCAGACAACGACCTCTGGTAAGAAGCCTTAGAGAGTGGCTCTATCCTAGGTGCTAATTCAATCACAAGTTCTATCTCGTTCTCTGACGACAGGTTTGACAATTCCTAAGGAAACACATGTAAAGATTCTTAGACTACTGAGATGTCTTTAATCTTTAGTTCTCCAATCTATCCTATCTATGACAATTGCCAAGTAATCTTGGCAACCTCTGTCTAACAAACGGGTTGCCTTCAAGTGAAGAAATTACTAAAATCGAGGGTCCTTCTCGACTCTTAATAAACTCGACACTTTCACATGCTAACAGATTAGACTTGATTATTTCACGTCAACAATTCGCCACTATGAGAGGCTCCTTGAGCCAACTCTGTCCATACTTGACGTCAAAGTTATATCTCAGCAACTAGTCGAGAACAACTATAGCTAGAGATTCTCATTTCTTCAGCTTTATTTCAACAATCTAAACTTCTACCAACTTAACCCAAAACTCTGCTACGCTACTCTGATAAAATTACCCCAAAACATTCTTCCTCTTATCGGAGTATGGTCGGTTCCTTTCCTATCCCTTTCACCATCCTAGTGGCATCCTATCTATGGTAGCGGTGTCTGTTCTCCCTTGGACTTTCACTAATAGTCCCTCACCTGATGGTCATGCTGGTCACAATCACAACACGTTCTAGCCATACCCGAACATTGGATTTATCAATGCTTCCTTCCACAATTTTGGCACCCATTTGGTGAGTCCTTTATCTCCTGTTAGGTGACAGCACGCACTCTTTCTTGTACTGGAGGCCTGTTCCAAAAAGAAAAAAACTCACAGTGCGTTCTATGGCACACTCCTTCTAATCTGTCCCATCGGCATTCTAGGACCGTTTTTGGCCAAGTAACCCTATTGGCTACACTCAAAACAAATTCTTGTCCTAGGAAAGATATAAGGCCGATCTCCGTCGTCACACATGGGAACAACATGCTCCATTTTGACTCGGTGCTAACTTGACTATCCCACCCTTCTTATTAGGTGGAATAGAATACTTTTCTCTCGACATCGGTCTTTTCCTTGATCGATTTCCATTTCTGCCTGAATTGAATCTTAACTCAGATACTGAAGTCTGTTCCCTGATCACAATTCCAAGTTGGACCCTAACAAAGGCGGCAACAACAACAATTATGCATTAACGGTGGTAGTGACAGCACAACAACAACGGCTCGGTCTTGAGCTTGCTGGCTCAACTAGTTCTTAAGGAACACTAGCACCTAAACGATCCTATCGAACCTAGGATCACTTGGTGCTACTACACTAGTACCAACCTACAGTGATCTTCTTACAGTGCGGGTCTGAACCTGCACTTATCTCTACTGCTTTGGGTACCGACCTTTGTTGACGTTCTACCCCGAGTCACAGAGGCTACTGCCCTCTTACTAGGAGTCCTCAGCTCTAATCACTCATACTATAGGCTCCTATAGACACTTGTTTTCTAATTCTATTACCATATTAGAATTTGAGTGACTCACACAAACAAGCTACCAATTAGTTATCACTCACATGCATCAGCATGAGCTAAAGATCATTCCTACTAACTATCCCATGACTCATCACACCTTATCACTCCAAACACCAACCTGCTCTGATACCTTTAAACAAGGATGCCACGACCCGATCCTCTGAGCACGTGCCCATCCCTCTATGGTCAATTAAATAGCGATGTCCCAAGACATATCGCCAACCCATTCATTTTAATGCACATGCGGAAAGCAGATAAATAATTCCCAAACAACAATTCAATGGGATAGAAAAGTAGGGCCATAATTTTTTTTTGAAAATCACAACACACCTTTATACATATCATATTAATTCATATACATTACTAGCCAATATTTACAAGGTCTACAAAAAGGTCGATTCTCCAAAAACACGATGTCATATGACCAGCTAGTCAAACTCATTCACCGATTCTTTGGTGTCTATAGGATCCGAGCGAGACGGCGGGTCCTCCACTACACCATCAGGAGGGTCAGCTGGATCCTCGTCTAGAGCAACATCAATCATTGTAGTAGGGATATCAAAACCACTAAGGGGACCTAGCCTAACACCATACAGAACTAAACTTTGAACCGATTAAGTATCTCCTGATGTGGAACCTCTTCAACCTAGACTGTGGTTACCATTAACTCATAAGTCCAAAAACCTCCAGGATTATGGAACATAGAGACATGCTCGGTCACCCTCATGGGACACCATGATGCCCAGGGGGAGTCGCCATCTACGAACCTGAAAATGTTATCCCACAACGGAATGAGACAACGTCTCAGTAAACTCAACCCCCAAGACCCGACTAGGAAGAAAATACGCCCTGAGGGCTGCCTATGCACAATCATGAGTCGAGGACTTACCTTGATCTTGATTCCTTCCTGCAAGTCAATACGATTTGTAATTCATTGAATCACATCAACGAATCAATTCATCACATCGGATCGAATCGTCGATCAATCGACTCAATCGATTCCATGTCATCAAGACCCTTCCCCGGTCATCTCATCCAATACTATCTATAAAGTCCGACCCTGTTTAGGACTACTCACTCTAAGCCGATATATAGATAGTATAGCTCACCAGAAGCTAACAGATCCACTGATCTGATATATTAAATATGCTCACCAAAAGCTATCTCAAATATCAATATAGTATAACAAGTTACAGATTTTTTATTCAAAATTGATTTAGTTCTAATTTTGTTTAGTTGATTAAATTTATCACATAAATTAATCGACTTCTATAGGCCACATAAGAGCAAGAGAACCAATTCTCTTAACAAAAATAAATTGGCCATTTAGAACGCAAAAATATATTTGAACTATAAATCAATTAAACACACGAAAAACACCTAAGGTTGGCTCTAATACCACTGTTGGGTTTCATGAATCATGTATAGAAAAAAATAACAAAAGAACACGGCGGATATAAAGATGATGCATTTTACATGATTCTCCAAAAGCATTGTTCGTGCGTTTTAATCAAAAATCTGAATATAAAAAGGGAGTTACACGAATTACCTCTCGAAGCGTGCTTTAAACGAATTGGTTCAGATGTCCTATAGTTCGAACCCCACAAACGCCGGACCTCTAGTTCAAACACACTAACAACGGACGTTGAACGAAAGAGAGAACTTTCAGATATCCACCACTATGATCGTGCTAGCAATCTCATGGAGACAATCCGTTGTATCCTTGATGTTTTAGTCATGGCCTCAGATGAGAGAAAAACCTTTTCTTTCTTGCGTCTCAAAGACAACACAAGAACATATACATCTCTCTCCATTTTCAGCAGCCCTTTGTTACGTCCTTCTTCTTCTCATATAGTGCTCCGATCCTAACCCCTTTATGGTATCAGAGCCAATTGGAAGGTATAGATAGTCTTTGTAAGAACATACACATAGATCGAGAGCCATTCGTTGGCATCCTTTTTGTTTCTACAGAGTGGTCCAGGCCGTAAGTCCCTGAGTGGCTGTTAGACCGATGGTTTAGCTCTGTAACGGTTCTGAAGAATGGTTAGTTCTGATCTTAAGTATGAGCTTACATAGAAGATCTACATCTTCCTCTAGTTCTCTATCACAAATGGACTCAGATCCAAGTCCTATACATAGAGAAGAAGTAAGGATAGAAGATTTCAACAAATCTATAGAAAATTGGGAAAATCCTAAAATACAACTTAAGGAAATATACAAACAATCAAAGTTGAAGTTTTTCAAAAAATCAGACTATGTCATATCCACCAAAGAAAGAGATGTTCCTCTTTCTAATTCCTATGAAAAAAAAAATACATCTTTTGAATAAAGAGTCCATCCAAAAGCATAAACAAAAATACAATTACATTCATATAGGACTAGTTCAAGTAGGAGTCAAACCTCTTACAAAAGAAGGCCTTAATACTTCCATTCTCTTAGTTTTACGAGATTCACGTCTTTTAAACTATGATGAATCCATTCTCGGTACTGTAGAGACAAGTCTCTGCAAAGGACCCATACATTTTGACTGTTATCCCAATTTTTATGTATCTCTCAAAGATAAGAACATTCTTAGAGCCCTAAGACTCCAAATCAAAACCCATAATTACAAAGTGGCAGATGGTTCTATTCCTTTAACCCTTGTTTATAGAATTCATTATAAAGCCATGTCCTCTGCCTTTGGAGAAAATGCTTTCAAACATAGTCCCCGAGGAGAAACACTTCTCCTCCAAACTGACATTTCTAGAGCTAATACAACAGTTCCTAGGTCTATTAATTGGAACCAAATTACTTTACCAGAACAATGGGAATTAGAAAACCAAATTCCCCAACAAATTGTTCAAAATACAGATCCGACAAATGTCATTCAGCATCCAGAAGGAAGAGTGACTATTAGGTTTCCTAGAAGATCTTTCGATTCAAGATCTAGTCCTTCTTTTCATACTTCTTATACAAGGTCTATAGATCTTAATCCCAATCTTCCTCCTATAATCACCATCCCTCCAAGTACTCATAGAAACACTCCTCCTCCTAGTATGCATAGAGACACTCCCACACATGATACAACACCTTTACCACCTTCCACCAGTAGAAATAATCATGAGACACCTCCTGAACCGGAAATTAGTGGTTTAGATAATAGATTAGGGATTTCCAGGCCTGTTTATCAACAAAATTAGCCTGAACCAGTCCTAGAAAATACAGATTCCCCTCATCATTCTCCCACTTATAGATCTTAATCCCAATCTTCCTCCTATAATCACCATCCCTCCAAGTACTCATAGAAACACTCCTCCTCCTAGTATGCATAGAGACACTCCCACACATGATACAACACCTTTACCACCTTCCACCAGTAGAAATAATCATGAGACACCTCCTGAACCGGAAATTAGTGGTTTAGATAATAGATTAGGGATTTCCGGCCTGTTTATCAACAAAATTAGCCTCGAACCAGTCCTAGAAAATACAGATTCCCCTCATCATTCTCCCACTTATTCACAAATGATAGATGCCGAACTTAATGTTTTAGAAAAACATTTTGAACCAAATAAGGCTTTCCTTAATAAAGAATTTAATTATAAAAATAACAAACAAATCAGAGAATGGTTCTTCAAAACCTTTGCTAATAAAGCAAAAGACATCAAACAAAAATATTACGACTACATATATGAATACAAAGTCCATATGTTTTTCTTTGATTGGTTAGAAGAACAATTCCTTGAACCAAAAGAAATAATTGTTTTAGATCATCATTATAAGTGGAAACTTGATAATGGTGAAACCATAGAATCCAATCATCCCCATCTTAGGAGAATAAAAATACAACATGGAGAAAGCGAGGTTACAGCTACTCCTTTTAGGCTTCCAGATCAAGGAGACTCTCTTTATACTCACAAAGTCATTGAACAAAACAATTACACTAATCAACATTTGGCGACCATAGGAAAATAGTTGAATAGGATAGAATCCACCATTCATAATCCTACTCAACTCATCACACCACAAGTTGACACTTTCAAAAAACCCATTTTCAAAGCCTTTGAATTTCCAAAAAAACCTTAGCCTGGAGTTTGCCAAAGCTATAGAACAAAAGAAAAAACTCCTAGGGAAAGCAAAGCTAGAACCTACCCCTATTATAGACACCCCTAAATTCCAGAATCTTATCATTAAAGACACTCCTGACCAACCCACTATCAGTACATTGACCAAACAATCTGGTGACTCTAATAATGAATCAGTCGCTGAGATTAATAGACTTAATTGGAGACAACCTCAAAAACTTTATTACAGTAGAGCTACTCCACCTGACATTGCCCAAGAAGAATCATCATAGAAAATATAGAATAAATACTCTCCCGATGCCATTTATGAATGGAATATAGATGGTGTTGCCGAAAGCAATATCATGAATATATTAAATAACATGGTAATGCTTGCCAATGCCTACAAAACCCAGCAAGATGTTTCTGATCATGCTGTTGCTAATCTTTTAGTAGCCGGATTTACTGGACAACTAAAAGGTTGGTGGGATAATTATTTGACTGATGAACAAAGAATACAAATTTTAACTGCCTATAAAATCGATGACTTTGGCCAACGCATGGATGATGATCAAGGTCATCTTATCCAAGATGCGGTCAATACTCTTATCTATTCCATTTCACAACACTTCATAGGAGACCCTTCACATATTAGAGATAGGAACCAAGATCTCTTATCCAACATGCGTTGCAAATCCTTAGGAAGATTTAGAGAATACATGGAACTCTTCCTTCAAAGGATTCTTATCAGACCTGATTGCAATCAACCCTTTTGGAAAGAAAAATTCCTAGCAGGTTTACCCCCAAATTATAGGTGACCAAGTTAGAGATAGAATTAGAGAAGAATACAATGGCCAAAAACCTTATGATCTTCTTTCTTATGGAGAAATAGTCTCTTATGTTTACAGACAAGGAACCCAAATGTGTAATACTATAAAATTACAAAGACAACTCAAGGAAGAACAATCTCTTACCAATAGAAGTCTAGGAGATTTTTGTGCTCAATACGACCCCTCTTATAATGAAAAAACAAAACCAAAATGTAAGGGAACTTGTCCTTCTAACAAAAAAACAAAGAAACATCACAACAAACCTCCACCTCGTAGGAATAAACAAAGACACAAGAATAACCAAAATAAACCGCATACCGATAGGAAAAATTTTAAAGACATTAAATGCTATTCTTGTGGTAAAAAAAGTCATATTTCAAAATATTGTAGGATTAATACAAAATTGAATGAACTCTCTCTTGATGACACTACTCTTAACCAGTTAAACAACATCTTCATAGAAAATGGTGATACTTCTTCTAATGAACTTCTTGAGGAAGAAGGTCTTCAGATCAATGAAATAGATTCCTCTTCTGATTCGATTACGAAGACGCCTCTCCCGAAAAACATGTTCCTGAAATCAACATGTTAACAAAAGAAGAAGAATTTCTCCTTAGCACCGCCGATAAGATTACCGACCCAAAAGCCAAGAAAGAATACCTAGATAGATTACATTCTTCCTTAAATATTACCTCCAAACCCAATACTTCATACAATTTAAAAGACATTTTAAATAGAAACAAAAAACCCCAGTCCAGACCCGTTAATATTAATGACCTCCAAAATGAAATAAAACAACAAAAATTAAAAATTCAAGCCTTGAAAGCAACACAGTTAGAAATGAAAAAAGAGATTTCTAACATAAAATCTCTTGTCATAAAAGAAAAGACAGAATTAGAAGACCAAAACGAAATCACCAATACTTCAGACAATCTGACCCGACCTTCCTTATGTTATTAACAGAAATAACATCTAGAAAATGGATAATAAACATTATGATAAAAATTAACAATGAGTTTATTATTAAAACAACAACACTCTTTGATACAGGAGCTGATCTTAATTGTATCAAAGAAGGCCTTATTCCAACAATATACTTTGATAAAACTTCCGAATCCTTAAAATCAGCCTCAGGTGATAAACTTAATATCCAATACAAATTACCATAAGCCTTAATAATAAAAGATCAAATGTCTTACAAAACATCTTTTCTTTTAGTAAAAAATATGATGCAACAAATAATTCTTGGAACACCTTTCATACAATTAATACAACCTTTTACAGTTACCAACGAAGGTATTGAAACCCATGCTCTAAACAGAAAAATCACCTTCAACTTCATAACAAAACCACAGAAGAGAAGCCTAAATATTTTACAAGAACATTCGATTTCAGAAATAAATTGCCTTATAAAAGACAAAGAAAATCAGCTTGAATTCTTAAAAGAAGATTTAGAGTTCAAAAGAATAAAAGAAAATCTTATAAAACCAAACATCATAGAAAAATAGCTTCCCTACAAAAACACATAGAAAAGACTATATGCTCAACTCTACCCAATGTCTTTTGGGAAAGAAAGAAGCATATCGTTGATTTACCCTATGAACAAGATTTTTCTGAAAACAAAATACCTACCAAAGCCCACCCAACACAGATGAATCAAGAAGTTTTGAAATTCTGTCAAACAGAAATACATGATCTCTTAAATAAAAAAACTCATAAGAAAAAGCCAATCACCTTGGAGTTGTTATGCTTTTATGTCAATAAAAATGCTGAACTAGAGAGAGGAGTTCCCAGGCTTGTTATTAATTATAAACCTCTAAATACATCCCTTAGATGGATAAGATATCCTATACCCAATAAAAAAGATTTGCTAAACAGACTTTGTAGATAAAAAATATTTTCAAAATTTGACATGAAATCAGGATTTTGGCAAATACAGGTCAGTAAAAAGGATAAATACAAGACAGCCTTTACAGTTCCCTTTGGCCAATATGAATGGAATGTTATGCCATTCGGCCTAAAAAATGCCCCTTTAGAATTCCAAAGAATTATGAACGAGATTTTCAATCCTTATTCAGAATACATCATAGTTTATATAGATGATGTTTTATTTTTTTCTTCCAATATAGAACAACATTTCAAACATTTATCTACTTTTATAAAAATAATCATACAAAACGGTCTTGTAGTCTCTCCTACTAAAATTGCACTTTTTAAAACCAAAATTAGATTCTTAGGTCATTACATCCATTTAAGCACCATCACTCCCATAGAAAGATCAATCTCTTTTACTGATAAATTCCCAGATGAGATTAAAGACAAAACTCAATTACAAAGGTTTTTGGGTAGTCTCAACTATATTTTAGATTTCTTTCCCAATATAAATATCCTTTGTAAACCTTTACATCAAAGGTTACGAAAGGATCCTCCACCCTAGACCTCTGTCCATACAGACATTGTCAAACAAATAAAAATGCATGTGAAAGATATACCTTGTCTACACCTTGCTGACCCTTCCACTTTCAAAATAGTAGAAACAGATGCATCAGAATTAGGATAGGGTGGCATTCTCAAACAAATCAATAACAACAAAGAACAAGTTATTCAGTTTATATCAAAACACTGGAATTCCACTCAACAAAATTATTCGACAATCAAAAAAGAAATACTTGCTATAGTTTTGTCTATATCAAAATTCCAAGGAGATTTATTAAATCAAAAATTTCTCTTAAGAATTGATTGCAAATCAGTCAAAGACATTTTACAAAAAGACGTTTTAAATGTTGCATCAAAAGAAATCTTTGCCAGATGGCAAGCCATACTTTCAGTATTCGATTTTGACATTGAATTTATAAATGGTTCTTCAAATTCATTGCCTGATTTTCTCACAAGAGAATTTTTACAGGGGATACCAATATGCCAAGATCCAAAAAAGACAAAAACAAAGGCAAAGGCAAAGCCACTGCCGAACCCTCCAATACACCACCAAAGCCGAAAGGCTTAACATCTGTCAAAACATGGCTTGAAATGATAGAAGACAACCAGTCATTCTTACGCCAAACACCCGTGAAAATAGAACATATATCATTTGATCCAACGCTAGCCTTTAAACAACTAGCCGATATGATACCAAAAGAAACAATTCTGTTACTAGCCCAGTCCTTACAAAACATAGCAAAAAAGGAGGCATCCGGTGCTATCGAGGTAAGCAACAATCCTTCCCCGCTTGCTACACAAAAGCAAGCAGAATACAAAAGGATTTCAAATGAGATGGTTATTAGGCCACAGGCAACCCCTCAATCTCAAAAATCAAATTTTTTCCCCAAAACATCATTTCAAAAATATTGACTATGTAAAAGATGGATTCTTCGATGAAGATCCAATCAAATTTGCAAAAAACATCTTTCCAAAAACTGGTTATTCAAACCACACAATACAAACAAAACCCTTGCTTATTATGAGCAAATTCTAGTGGAGACAGAATTAGCAAGATTTACCCATTTTGCTGACAAAAACAATATAGAAAACATTCTATACTCCACTATATCCATCAAGAAAGTCATACATCCCTCACACCGGGGAGCCTCACCTCATACACCCAGAAAATTCCAAACCGAGACTTACCCAAAGCCTACCATATTCTTCCTCATACACCTCTGGGACTACCAACAAGCTTGGTGGAACGTTTTCTTCAGACAAAATACAAATTTCCAACACACCTGGTTGTTATTTTTCAAAGATAACTTCCCAAGACAAAGCTTACCAAATTGGTTTGACTCTTGGTGGGATCTCTTTGGTCCTTTGGACATAATACTACACCCCACAGTCAAACAAAGTTATAAGGTTTTTAGTGAATACTTCGTACCAACACCACATGATATAAAGTTCCCATGCCTTATGCATTTCTTTATAATATTCAGAATCTCTTGGGTAACTGTATGGGAATTTGAATACAATACATCTACAAAACCTGGGGTACCAGTCCTTGTTCGAAAATACAAAACAAAATGGTGGGATGGATTCAAATATCATGAACAAGGATCTGAAGCTGCGGTTAAAACATGGCTAAATAGCCAGAAAAACATGATAACCACAGTCCCATCAAATACATCCTTTTTACAGGAGAAATCCATGGCAAGTGCAGCACTTGCTGCAGTCCAGAATAGAGAAGAATACTGCAACATCCTCAGGACAATGCTATCAGAAGCGGAAGGATCACAATATGGATCTTCCAAATCTCAAGATAATACAGACGGATCATCACAGTCACATCACAGTGGAAACACCAATGAAGACGACTGCTACGGGATCAATCTGGACAGAGATTAAAATCAAAGACATCACATGCAGACACTATTACAAACGGCGCAAATGCTACACACCGTAGCATAATAGACATACACTGTTCACATACTGTTCATTATTCACTATTCACTTTACATTGTTCACTCAGTACTGTTCACTTTACACTGTTCAGCACTGTAGCACTTTCACTGTAGCACCCCCTATAAATACACCCTCTCAACATAGAAGAAGGGGACCGAAATTTTCCAAATTTCTCTCTTCCATCTCTCTCTCTCTCTCTCTTGTAAACCCTCATCCCATCCATCTCCATCCTCATCTCTTCCATCTCCAAGCTCTCTTACCTTGTATCCCCGGTTTCAAAGTAAGTTAGTTTTTCATATACATAGTTTTATACAGGGTTACCAACTTACATGATAGTTGGTTAACAATTTCTTGTAATACAAACATCAATACTCCCTGGAGTGCGGATTACCGCCCTAGTGGATGACTTGATGCTTTAGTTTCTGCATCTTTCAATACATGTAATTTCAGCTTTCCAGCTTTATAATACAAGTTCATACAACCTTCATGGTTGGTTTTTATTTATGCATACTCTTACTTTATATTTTATATATTGCCTTTGCTCTTTACATTATTTTTAATTCTCACGATTTTATTTAAGTTATTTACATTCTTGTTCTTATACATCATTTCCTTTTAGATACATCATTCCCTATTTTCATACAGATCTGTTAATCTCTTATACTTCCTTGTTCTCTCATATAGTACTCCGATCCTAACCCCATATATATATATTGTTGATCGTCCCCCGCTCATGCACGATTCATGCATAAGCGGTTGCTCATGCCTGAATGGTCCGTAGTTGCTGACCATCCAAGTTTCATGCATGTGCTTCGTGCACATACATGAAACTTTAAATATATATAATTTTTTTATTAGTTATTAAAATGTATTAATTAATTAAAATGAATAATTAATTAATTAATCAATCCCCTTTAAAAATAAAAGGAACATAATCTTTATATGTACATTTTAGTTTACATTAACATATATTTACATTGGGCATGTATGTGCATCATATGCAAATAGGCTCGTGACTTTAATACAAATTAAATTAAATCTCAATTATTTAATTTCAAATCAACTCAATTCAATTGCAGTACTTGCAAACACATTTGCAACAATATTTATCTCATGTTTCACGTTATCCTAATTGTTTATGGTGTGTGACATCCCTAGGTTCATCACTAAGCTGGTAGTAAAACTTGTACTAAAACATTAGTACTCCCAAAAGAATTAATTGTCTAGATTAATCTTTAGGTCCTACAAGCCATGATTAACATCTAGCAATATGTCATGGCTACCTAGATAGTGTGAGTGTTTTAAGAACATAATGAACCTGTTAGTTTTGGTTACAGTGTAATTCAATCCCTTTGTCTTACTATGTCCCGATCAAACAAAGACTATAGAATATTTGTCAAGTCATAATTCAATCATATGCACAAATCTAATCGACATGCATTTTATTTGAGACATAAACAATTTATTCTTAGTTACAACCTCGGCTAAGGATTTCAATGCAATATGATAATTAGATCGCATGGGACATCATTATTATACATTGCATTTAACAAGGAGACAGATTTCATATTGCGCACACGTGCAACTTCATATATGAACAAACTACAACCATCAAGTATAAAAACGGATCAACGACCCGGCATTACGTGTACCTGTGAACCATAGTTGTTCGACACACAAGTTAACACTGTGCCTCAGGCCTAATGATTATTTACACAAGACCAAAGCATGAACAATTAGACATTGACCACACCAAAAGCTTCCATATCGCTAATCATTCTATATACATCACGTTCAGTGAACTTGTCTAATACAAACACTAGTGTTCTTAACTCAGGTATCACAATACCTAATGACTTGTGACTCATCATTCCCTTAAGTATCCAATACTTAATGGTGAAGTTATGAACACACCGTATTAACGGGATTATTAATATCCACTCAATAATCCATCAAGCGGGAATGATTTAAAGATTCAGTCTAACTATGAACCCGTCACATGTATTCTTGACGTCTCAAGAATAGGTCTAGTTGCAACTGATCTTATGGAATCATTCATAAATATAAAATAATTGGACAAATGAATGAATACATCATTGCCATTGATTAAACAATGATAATGAAAGTACAACTGAAATCCCTAATATGTAACTATTACATATTAGCTTTAGGGCATACATCCAACAGACTTTTCAGTAGGAACATAGATAGAAAATCTCTAAACCAAAGAAGTGAACATGCTGGAATGAACACAACTCGCACACGTAGGAAGCTACCATCAACTCACCCCAACATACGTTTGAGGAAGAGTGAGAGAGACAAAGATGTGTACATTTTGTTAAGAGTACAAATACTTACCAAGTCCACAGGGAATTCTGAATGATTATCTTTTCCCTTGAATACCCCAGTCCTTGTTAATATAGAAAAGCAAGGATCTCCTGCCTGAAGGAGTTTTGGTAGTATTAGTGATTACGTTTGGAAATAAATTCACTGATATAATAAACTATGATTTTTGGTATGAAATATACCTGTTGTGCACCTCTAATGTCGATTTTTGGATGATCTCCTATCATGTATAAGGTTTTGAAACAACGAATTCCAGAGTTTGTAGTATTCTCCACATCTAGGTTGCTTAACAAAGATGGCATAAGATTCCTTAACATTGTCTCAGCATTTCCATAGACAAATGGATTTGGCTTCTTGTATGATGTATACGCCAGTGGAATGGGATGTATTCTACAGAACAGGGACAAGTAAACAATGTGAAACATAAGATTGAAGATTAATGCGTGTCGCTATGCTGCATTGAGGCAAATTAGGCCTACACAAGGATCTTATAGGCCAATCTTTATTTTTATTTTTGTGGAGTATATTATATCAAACTCTATGCAGAACTAACCATTGAGAAGCAGAAACCACACTATTACCTGTTATAGATTGCTTCTAATGCAATCCTAAAAGCTCCCATACCCAGACGTTCAGCAGGAAAAGTAGCCTGCCTTTACACTTTGTCAGCTGGTCATCAGCCAGTCTTTAGTTCCACCAAGGCTTCAAAAACTCTTAAGTGTTTACAAATAATCATTCGCACACTTTATCTCTTAACTAAACAATTTCATTCTCTCTTAATACAATCACTTCTTCTGTGTGTATACAAATAATTTTGGCACCCTTGCTAGCTTTTAGGATGTGCTTCAATTTTTCTTGTTGCAGGCACTCGATGACAAGTTACGTTTAACTTGTGGTTTGTCCTTATAGGCCTCCATGAACAACTCTGTGTTTCAACCATTTCCTCACCGTCACATAGCATTTGATTGTTTTACTGTATAACCACTACCTTTTTTTTTTCGTGACGTATTGTTGCGGCCACCTTCTACGACTCTCAACCATTTCATATTCACATATCAAAGAAATGACCTGCTCAGAAACTTTATTTAGAAAAAATCCTAACTATTAAACCGCATCACTGACCTCCCTCCTCTTTTTCTTTAAGGTAGCAATTTTACGTTCATATGAAATATCCTAATTAACTACTCCTGGTCAAACATTCCTATTTGGGTCCCTTGTTTCAACCATCCGATTTGAGTTGAAACGCAGAATGAGTTTCATTTTCATCACATGAAAAAGGAACTTTGAGAAAGATATTTGAAGATCATCAGCAAATGAAAAAAATCGAAATGATAAGGAGAGGGAGCAGAAATTGGAGCTTACAAATTTAGTACAATGCTGCGAGACCTACTATAGCGATGACAATTTATTTGCCATACTTGTAAAACTTCAGAGAAGATGTTTATTCACTAATTCATTTCAAAGTCGGTAAATTTCCAATGGTGTCGTTAAGTTTGATAAGTCATCTGACTATCAAATTGACGGTCATGCTTTCTTTTAGGACTGTACTGGATATTTTGGTAGGCCGGGTCCGCCTCTGTGGGGACCAGCTAACACTAATAAATAAAAGAGAAAAAAGGTGAAAATGTCAAAAAAGCAAAAAAGAAGAAGAGAGATGGGCGGCTCGTGCGTGGAGTAGAGAAGAGAGGACAGAGAGAGGGCACGCGGAGAAGATAGAAATCATGTAGTTAACATTTGATTAACTGAAAAGAGAGATTTGGTGTTTCAGTTTACCTATTGTTATCGGACCAATGAAGATGTCATTGACAGATAAAGATGCATTCAGCTTGATCTCTTTTATTTTGGCACACCTGCAAGTTTTATTACCCAATTGTGTTTTCTCGTTTTTCTTTTCTTATTTTCTACTCCTTTTTCCACTTTTTCTTTCCTTTCCTTCCATGAGAAAGTTCCAAAATTTTGGATAAGCTAGGGGACAAGGTCAGTTGGTATCAAAATAAGTGGAAGAACCTCAGTAATCCAGAAGAAATGTCATCGTTCAGTTTGTTATTATTTAAAAAAGTTCTTTTCAATGTGTCGTGCGTCGCAAACAATTTGCTCATCATATGTAAAGGATTTAGTCTTAGAGCATAGGTCACGTGGTCCACCAAGTTAACTTGGGCGGAGTAGAGTTATTTTCTTCCTACTCATTTAACTCGTTACATAGATCTCTCTCTCTCTCTCTCTCTCTCTCTCTCTATATATATATATATATATATATTGATAACTCATACCATACTTTTACTCAATCATCTATGACATACATGAAAACTTACTAGTTGAATCGATAAGTACCAACGTAGAATGTTTTGAGATTGTGATCTATAAAATTTGACCTGATTCTGTAGGCATGTACAATTTTGAATAGAAGAGAAATAGCAGGTCAATAAACAACAAAAAGGAAAAGAGGAGAGGGAAGGCTTTGTCTACTTTATTTCACTAGAAAAATTTAATTGGATGATTTGTCGTTAATAGGACAAGGCTTTGTGAACCTGAAATGTGTTTTCATGAGTAATTCATTGAAAAATCATACCTTCTGCAAAGCATGGCTATCCAATCTAGTGTTTGATGGGTGGGGTGGTTATTCAGTTTAGCATTGTCTAGGCCTGGTACTTTTTCGATACTATGACATTGTTTCTCATTTTCTTTTCCTTTTTTTCTTTTATAGTGTCATGAGGAAGATTATATTTTAAATGGATGTCAAACCCATGAAATATCCTATTAACCTCATGTACCTAGTGAGGTTTGAGCTAAAACTCGGTTTCTTGGTACCAACATGAATTGTTTGCAGTGGTTAGTGAGGAAAACCAAACTTATGTTGTGCATATTACCCCCACACATTTTTCTATTCCTTAATATTTTCTATTCTAAAAAAAAAAAAAGCAATGGAAACTAATTGGTGGATGATGTATTTCTACATCCTCCCTATTTTTGGGCATTTTGAAAGTCACTTAAAATAGGAATTAAAGTAATCGATCACTCAAGAATTATATTTCAATCGTGAAGATTTTATTTCAGGTAGAGTGTAAAGTCAATTTCTGCCACTCTTTTGACTTTTGATTCGTAGGTTGACTCTTGGCTTTAACTTCCACAATAATTTAGCCGATTGTATGCTTGAAAAGTTCTTAATTTAGCTGGATTGGGAACAAATCAGTTTTCACCAAAATTGTGAAATACCTATGAAATATATTGTTTCATTATCCTTCTTGTATAACTATGCTAAATAGAAAGGGGAAAAAGGAAGAGGGAAGGCTTACCTATTGATTTATAACTAGCCTTGGTCAATTTCTGGTAATAACATGTTTATCTATCTTGGAAGCTTTTATCTAAGGCAGATTAGGCACCAAGCACGTAGAATATCTTATTTATCTCATGTAGCAGGTATGGTATGAGTTAATGACCAGGGGGATGTTGCTTCGATGTGAAAATGTTTGCATTTGGTGATGTGAGAAATTCCCATGAGATTTATATTTTTATATGATACTGGTTAAGATCATTTATCGTATTTCAATCTCAACAAACGCAGTTGGACCTATATATTTGACTTTTATAAGTATCTTTCGTTTATAAGTATATTTGACTTTTATAAGTATCTTTCGTTTGACCAAAAAAAAAAAGTTATCTTTCGAGAAATTTAGAAGTGCCTCTATCTGTGTTCTTGCATATAGTATTCATTGACAGAGATTAAAACTGGTTGGTTTGATTGCATAATTTTATCATCTTATTACTTTTTTCAAACTTTCTTGCAAGATTCATTGCAATTTTATTTTTTAGGAGTCGTGCTTTGATTGGATATGTTCATGTTTCGAAGGAGGCTTGTGAAATTGTGAAGACGACTCGCATCATACTTGTCAGCATGCAAGGATAGAACCATCATATATTTTCAGTGAGGTCAATGTCCTAAAGACTGTAAGATAAGGTATTTCATTTAACAAAAAAATTATAAAGATGCGATCGAGCTATTTATTGATTTGAAGTAGTTTTTCTGCACAAAGTCTGACTTGAAATCAATGCTTTGACATTGAATTGTGAATGTGAACAAAATTTGGTTTCAAATCCCCATGCTTGAGCTCGAGTCAATATAGTAAATAGGGCTCGAAATCGAACTCAATTCAACTTCATTATAAAAAGCTTGATTCTACTCATTTAACTTGTTACGTAGGATGTTTCTTTCTATTTTTCCTAATCATATACTGTACCTTCTGTATAGGCTGGTCATGCCATTCGATTGCTTTATCTTCCAACTCTATCAAGCCTCGTGTTTGATTGATAGTGTGGTTGTCTAGTAGTGCAATGTCTAAGCCTGATAATTTTTTGGTAATTGTTTATCTTTTTACTTTTCTGTGTTTTGCGTCATAAAGAAGTTTATAGTACATGGAAACACAAGATATTGATTTTGATTTCAAGCAAGTTACTAAAAAGGCAACGTGGGGTTTCATTAGGCATCATCAGTTGGATTTTATTTCTTTAGATAAACTATAAGGATCCCATCCCACTGCTCCTTTTGCTCTTCTGATATCCATCTTTTGGCAATGGAAAACCGTAGCCACAACAACACCGATATAAATTAAGGAATCGTTATGGTAGCTGGATCCTATGAGAAACAATTGATGTCGTCTCATCCATTGATCGTCAGACTTTTAGGATTATATGTCACAACCGCACTTCCATATACTCACGGAACACTTCTTGGATATGTCCTTCCTCAGCACTTCATTTCGAGTAGGGATTAATAGTTCCCCCCATACAGATTGGAGTACAAAGCCCACCCAAAAAATCAGATAAAATAGTCCGTTCTATTTTGCCGGTATCACCAGCCAACTTAGTTCCGATGACTCTTTAGAATATGAGGCAATAATAGAGCAAATATGTCAAACGGTTCTCCACCAAGAGCAGGAACTCTTTTATTATGTATGTTGGATTGATTGGTCGATTTACAACATTTTGTATAGAAATTACAAAAAAAATGCAAATAATTATAATTTGTTATAATTCAAAAATTTATTTATCGATGACCATAAAACTGCTCATGTATTATAAGAAGAAATTCAAAAACCCTAAAAAAAAAAAGTTATTCATCGTGTCGAATCTCCAACATTGTATAGTAGAGTAGATGATCTATCACCATGCATCATTCAAGTTTCACAACCAAACATAAATACAAGCTTCTAAATTCATAAGCATACAATAAGATAAGAAAGACTATCGTGATTTATGTCTCATTTATTGTCTAGATTAGACAAGCTGGTACTCTTTCATGCTTGCACTTCTCACCCCACTGCAGCCGTTGCCACCCCCACACTTCCGCCACCGCCGCGGCCTTTGCCGCTGCCCCCACCCTTGCCTTTGCCTTTGCCTCCCCTACTACCTTCACCGCCACCCCTGCCTCCGCCGCCTCCTACGCTGCCACCACCTTCACTCGCCTCCAGATGTAGTAGAAAAGGAAACAACAAAGCATGACGACAATAATGACTACACCAACAATAACCCACATTGGAATGTTATTGTCATCGGATGATACAGAATTTGGATCGATCCATGCCAATGGAGGAGGAAAGTACTGGAAACTCATATGAGTTTGTGGATAGTTATTGTTCTCCATCAAGAAAACTCTATGGAGGTAGTTCAATGCGAGCAATGAGTCTCCAAACATATTATGAAGCATCAATCCAGAGCCAATTTACTATTTTATCATGATGAATTGATCATATGGTCTAAGCGCGAGATCGAAATGATTCGAGATGGAATTCAGTGAGATATAATATTAGTGGAAGTAGGTGCTTGCACATATGCCTTCACAAGAAGAACCAAGCAAATCGGTGAATGATGTTGCACCAATGCTTACGTGACCTGCAAAGAAGTGAGAACTTTCACATGGTGGAGCATAGCCTATATATGCCCCATGCCGCTCCCTCCCTCACAGGGTGGGTTGGGTAAGTGTTTTAATCAATGCATCACCTCTCTTTTTTGAGGAAGTAGTGTAATAATTGAAGCATTTGGACAAAAAGTTGGGAAATTTTATTCGTAAAAATTATCAAAAGAATCATATTTATATCAAATTTTATTCACGTGCAAAGATCGGAAATTCTATTACAATTGTACTAATTCAATTAAAAATATTTTTTAATCAATTGAGTACTAAATCTTTTATATTTATATTAATTCAATTCGTCCGATCAAAATTGGCTACCCAACACTAAAAGGAACACCGTTGGCATTGATGTGAATTGTGACATCCCAAATTTCTAAATCTGTTTTCAATTAAATGAGATGGACTTTTCATCGACACGCTTATGGTTCAACTCTCCGAGCTGATCACTCACGAGATAACTAGTCAATCAGGTGAAGCCGTTAAGGAATTTAAATGCAATAGGCTTGAGAATCTGACCATCAATTGGCTGCTCGACCGTATTAATTTGCAAGGATCATTACAACACTGTCGAATCTAACAAAGATCGCAATAGGTCGATTCGACTAAGATATGTGATTAGAGTGTGGATGATTCCACTTGATTGCAATATTCTCGTCAATCAGCACTAAACCGATTATTCTGTCATTTTGGGTACCCTGTGTCTGTATTTGAAATCTCGAGATTTTCACAACTATTGAAAGTCGCCAATGTGTCGAACATTATGTCGTGGCTTGAAAATAATCAACCACGGGTCAATTACACTAAAAATTTCTAAAAGCTGCTCGGTAGATTAGGATGCGCTCAAATCGCGCCAAATTGAAATTAATCGTGATTTTAAACCTAAATTCAAAAATTGAAAGTTCTGCCATGTCAATTCATTTTAGAAACATCGACTCATCTTCATAAGATTTTTTTACAAACCGAGATTTTTGGCGGAAAAGCAAAGTAAGGCCGTTTTTGTTCGAGATTGTTAGAGGGCTGTTTTTTTATCGAATCTTTGTGATGTAAGTTGGATCATTTGACGGGGAAAAGTCATAAGAAGATCGAGGACACATGGACCGATTTATTTGAGCTTCAATTGAGCTTCAATTGATTGGAATTAAGAGAGAATTGATTGGATTTGAAGTACAAATGTCCAAAATTCGTAAATCCCATGGCACACAACATTTTGGACACTCAACCAAGCTTGTTGGGGAAGATTGGTGGCTGCAAAGGGCAGAGGGTGAGGGCCATGGATGGTGGGGGCAAGAGAGAGGGGAATTGGACAAATGTTGAAGCTAGAAGAGCTCTTGGGGACCCCCTTGTTTCAGCAGCCCATCTTCCTCCATAATCGAAGGCTTTCTCCATTGTTGTTGTCCATCTTGAGCTTCAAAGAACTAGAGGAGATCAGCCATCAACCACCCAAGACCGTCGCTTGCCTGCCGAACCTCTTTTTCCCCTTGTTTTCCCCTCGTTCCAATTTCTACTTCAGCTGACCTTTCGCCAAATATCAGAGTAAAAAGTTAATTTCCCAGTTGAATCAACAAACGAGCCACCCATAGCCGCAAAGACGACATCCAGCCCGTTTCAGAGCACCTCACTGCTCGCCAACGATTCTCCAGCAGTCCCGTATGGCCGCCCGAAGCCGCCGCTCGCCGGACCATCTAGACTCGCTTGGTTTCGCCTGTTTCGCCCGTTTCGCGGTTTTCAGCCATTTTCTCCCCATTTCTACCCTACCTCCACCCATACCAACCTCCAATAAGATTTCCCTGACCCCCGAGAGCCACCAATTGCTAACCACCCACTCGCCAGAGCTCCGATTGGCCCGTTTTCGCCGTTGAAGTTGTTGGTTTCTTCTCTAGAGTTCAGCCTAGATCAGAAGCAAAAGACAGCAAGGTTTTGGAGACTTCGTGACCCGTTTTCAAGCCATTCCTAGCCTCTCGTTGGTGTCGCCGCTTCAGGGTTTATCGACCGCCTTGGCGTCGTGGTCGCCGTGAACTCACCGATGCGCAAAACCGATGAGTTTATCCTCTAAATCTCGCTTAGTAAGTTAATCATGCTTAAAGGGTGTTTAGATTAGTCTAATTAGGTTTAGGTGATTAGATTAGATTATTTTAATGTAAATTAGATTAGTTGTATGATTACTTTAATTGATGTTTAATTAGGTAATTGTATGTTTAAATTTGTGTAATCTAGTTTAAGCCCTAATTAATTATTTTTAATTAAATAATTATTTCGAATTTTATAAATATTATTTATTAAATTATATTATTATAATTTAATATTTAATCATTTAATTTTCATAATTTAATTTAATTATTTAATAATTTCGAAAATTTTGCGGGGATGGCCGATCGTTAGAATTTGGCACAAACCGAAGAAGGGGATCGGTTGTATCAATTGTATGCGTAATTGCGAAATTGAGCACTATATGTCAGCTTGTGAGAGCAATGTGAGCATCATTGTCGCTTGTGTGAGCACTATATGTCAGCTTGTGAGAGCAATGATCATTTATCAACTTGTGAGAGCAACGATCTATATATCAGCTTGTACAAGCTACCATCTATATTAGCTTGTGAGAGCATTGCATCCATGTGAGCTTGTGTGAGCCGTGATTTATTAATGGATGGATAGATTGTATGAATTTATGAACGTATGAATTGTACTGACGTGCAAGAATGGACTGAGGCCAGGTAAGTCCTCAATTCTCTTTGTGTGGCTAGAGCGCCCTGGGGCTTATTTTCTTCCTAATTGAGTTTTAGAGGGTAGGATTCGCTGAGATATTGTCTCACCCCGTTGTGGGATAATAATTTCAAGTCCCTAGATGGCGGATCCTCCGGAGCTTTTTGGTAGACCAGTGAGGGTCGCTGAGAGGATTTTTGACTTCGCCAATCCTGACTAAAGAGCTGGCAAATGGACCTGTCTAGCTGATTTTAGGACAACTTAGTTTTTGAGGACTGATCTTTTATAGATCTTTTTGTTAATAGCCTAGTCCTGTAACTAAACTGGTTTGACATGTATAAAAGTTGTGGTTTGGTTTTAAGAAAATGTGATCCTGCTTTTCTATCCCAATTGAGTTTTGTTTGGGGATTATTTATCCGCTTTCGCATGTGTAAGTAATTGAATGGGTCGACGAGGTGTCTTGGGAAGTCGCATTTCTATCGACCACAGTGGGATGTGCGCGTGCTCGAGGTTCGGGGCGTGACATCCCCGTTTAAGTGGTATCAGAGCGAGTCTATGATTGGAGTGATAAGGTGCGATGGTTTATTGGATAATTGGTAGGAATGGCTTTGATTTTATGATGGTGCATGTGATTTCTAGTTGATTGGTAAATTGTTTGGTAGGTCATTCAAATCTAATTCAATGTGAATTGGAAGGCAGGTGTCTGTAGAGAACTTGCGTTATGAGTGATCAGGAGAGGACTCCTAGGAAGAGAACCATGAGTCTAGTTACTCGGGGTAAGACACCAACAAGGGTCGGTACCCGAGGTGGACGTGGTCGAGCGCAAGCTGAGGCTTAGCGCTAGTGGAGTAGCACCACCTCCTATTGGTCCTAGGGTAGCAAGCCCTAGTGATCCGAGGATCGACGGGATCCTGCAGATGCTTGAGGCCATGGGGAATTGGATGGATCAGCGGGCTCAAAATCAAGCCACCGCTTATTATTGTTGCCGTTGCTGCTGCCACCATTGCTACACCTGATGTTGCACCCGCCGCCGCACCAGTTGCCGCGCCGGTTGTTGCACCTGCTGAAGTTCCACCTGGGAATGTGGTCGCTGGGAGACCAATGCATAAGCTGGTGGAGCATTTCCTGAAGATGAATCCACCGAAGTTCACTGGAACAGGAGACCCCGAAGCTATAGCTCTTTGGACCAAGGGCTTAAAGAAGGCTTTTGCACTGCTAATGTGCACTAAAGTGGAGAAGGTAGCCCTTGTAGTCTACCAACTAGAAGGTAACACTAGACTTGGTGGCAAGCCGCTAGAGACACATAGTATTCCATGAAGGCGTAGTTCCAGAGTGGAACACCTTTCTCGAAGTTTTCAATGACAAGTACTTTTCTAAAGTTGCTAAAGAAGTGAAGATGGCAGAATTCCAGCATCTTCGCCAAGGTACTATGACCGTAGACCAATATGAAGTGAAGTTCACGGAACTATTGCGGTATGCCCCCGAATTGGTCGAGAATCCGGTGAACCAAGTTAGGAGGTTCAGAGATGGGCTTAGACCGGATTTGAGGAGTTCATTGATACTACTGAACTTGAGGAACTACAATGACTTGTACAAACGAGTCCAAATGATTGAGAGAGACCAGAATGAGAGAGCTGCTGCATCTAGGTCGTGATTTGGGTCGAACAGAGAGGGTAATCGGTTTGGGAAGAAACTGATATATGGTGGAAAGTATCATGTTTGCCTAATAGGAAGGGTGGAATTGGGAAGTCAACACCAAATCAGAATGGCGAGTGTTGCTTCTGTGGAAGGTGACATGGTACAGCCCCATGCCATCTTAGGACGGGCGACTATTATGAATGTGGCCAGCAGGGTCACATAGCCAGAGATTGTCCTAGGAAGCCAAGAGGACAATAGCAATTACCACCGCCACCGCCGCTACCATTGGGTTAGAATAAGGGATTTGCGCCGCAAATCACACCGCAAGGTGGACCAATCAAACCTCCAACTCAGGGAAGGATGTATGCCATCACAAGAGGACTGGCGGATGATGCGCCTAATGTGATTACAAGTACAATTTCGTTGAACAACCATGCTGCTTATGCTTTGTTTGACCCTAGCGCCACTCATTCTTTTATAGCTGAGCAGTTTGTTAAGCTGATAGGATTAAGTCTTGAATTGTTGGAATCAATGGTTAGCATATCTATACCGTTAAAGGATAAGGTGTTAGTTGCATTGGGTTGTTCTGGTTACAAGTTAGTGATTGGTGAGCAAGTGGGGGAAATAGATATGATAGTCCTAGCCATGTATGATTTTGATGTGATAATTGGCATGGATTGGCTCACCAAGCAACAAGCTAAGATGGACTGCTATCGTAAATCGATTCAATTTAACCCGTTAGGGGATGAGAGTTTCGAGTTTATTGGAAGTCAAGGAGGACCCTCGATTGCTCTAATCTTGTCGCTTGAGGCAACCTGTTTGTTAGATAGGGGTTGTCAAGGTTACTTGGCGACTGTCGTACATACGAGAATTGAGGAGCTGAAGCTAGAAGATATATCAGTAATTCGAGAATTTCCATATGTGTTTCCTAAAGAGTTGCTAGGTCTACCGCCAGAGAGAGAGATTGAGTTTGTGATTGAACTAGCACCTGGGACAGAGCCAATCTTTAAGGCTCCTTACCAGATGTCGTTGTCTGAATTAAAGGAACTGAAGGTACAGATGCAAGAATTGCTAAATAAGGGCTTCATACGCCCTAGCGCATCACCTTGGGGAGCACCAGTTTTGTTTGAGAAGAAGAAAGATGGTTCGTTACGTCTATGCATCAACTACCGTCAACTAAATCAAGTGACGATTAAGAACAAGTATCCACTTCCGAGGATCGATGACTTGTTTGATCAGCTTCAAGGAGCATCAATATTTTCAAAGATCGACTTGAGGACAAGGTATCATCAGTTGAGGATCAAGAAGGAAGACACACCGAAGTCAGCGTTTCGTACTCGATATGGCCATTACAAAGTTACTGTAATGCTGTTTGGTTTGACAAACACTCCAGCTGCTTTTATAGATTTGATGAACCGTGTGTTCAAGGAGTAACTAGATCAATTTGTAATCGTATTCATCGACGATATCTTGGTGTACTCAAGAAGTCCAGAAGAGCACGAAAGACAGTTGAGGATAGTGCTACAGACTCTGAGGAATCATGAGTTGTATGCCAAGTTCAATAAGTGCGAGTTTTGGTTAGCTCGTATAGCATTTCTAGGTCACGTGATTTCAGGCGAAGGAATATCAATGGACCCATCCAAGATTGAAGCGATGATCAATTGGCCAAGACCGACGATAGTATCAGATATTGGAAGTTTTATAGGTTTGGCAGGGTATTACAAAAGGTTTGTGGAAGGGCTTTCAGCGTTAGCGTCACCGTTGACTCATTTACTGAGGAAAGATAAGAAGTTCGTGTGGACAAACAAGTGCGAGCATAGTTTTCAAGAGCTTAAAAAGAAGCTGACTACCGCACCTGTGCTGACCATACTGTCTGGTCCTGGAGGTTATGAGATCTATAGTGATGCGTCTTTCAGTGAGCTGGGTTGTGTGCTGATGCAACATGGTAGGGTTGTTGCATACGTGTCCCGCTAGTTGAAACCTAATAAATTGAATTACTCAACGCATGACTTAGAACTTGCAGTTATTATCTTCGCTTTGAAGATTTGGAGACATTATTTGTGGGGAGAAAGATTCTAGATCTTCATTGACCATCAAAGTCTCAAGTATTTATTCTCTCAGAATGAGTTGAATATGAGACAGCGTCACTGGATGAAACTCCTAAAGGATTATGACTGTGATACTTTATATCACCTTGGAAAAGCAAATAAAGTCACTGATGCTCTAAGTTGGAAGTCTTCAATTGCTCAGATGGTACTCAAGGAATGGAGATTGATCGAGAAAGCTCGAGATTCGGGTTTCAAATTTGAGGTAGGCCACATTTCGAACCTTATGGCCACCCTCATAATTGAGCTGGAAGTTCAAATCAAATCAAGACGCTTCAGTGGATAGATCTAGAGATTCAAAAGATTCTACAAGAGAATACAGAAAAGAAGAATACTAACTTTCAGATTGCTAAGGATAGAACACTGAGGTTCCAAGGACGATTGTGTGTACCTAACAATGTAGAGCTTAGAGAGGAGATTTTATCAGAGGCTCATCGTAGCAATTATAGCATTCATCCTGGCAGTATGAAGATGTATCAGAATCTACGTCAACATTATTGGTGGTCTAGTATGAAGGCGGACATCGCCAAGCATGTCGCTAAATGTCTGACCCGTCAGCAAGTAAAGGCATAGCACTGTAAGTCGGGAGGACTTCTGCAACCTCTCGAGATTTTTGAGTGAAAATGGGAACATATCACGATGGACTTTATAACTGGGCTACTGAGGAGTCAGAGAGGAAATGATTCGATTTGGGTAGTGGTTGACAGATTAACGAAGTCAGCTCACTTCATTGCAGTACAAAAGGACCTTAGTTTGGATAGACACACAAACCTGTATGTGCGTTAGATCGTTCGTTTGCATGGAGTGCTAGTGACAATTACTTCGAACAGAGACTCAAGATTCATAGCCGCCTTTTGGAAAAACTTGCAAAATGCTTTGGTACAAACTTGCAATACAGTACGGCATATCATCCTCAGACGGATGGCCTGTCTGAAAGGACTATTCAAACCCTCGAAGACATGCTGCGAGCTTGTGTACTGTATTTCAAAGGGAGTTGGGAAGAGCAGCTTCATCTCGTCGAATTTGCCTACAACAACAGTTATCAGCAGAGTATTCAGATGGCACCTTTCGAAGCGTTGTATGGTAGAGCATGCTGAACACCAGTGTGTTGGGAGGAGGTTGGTGAAAGAAAGCTTACAAGCCTAGAGTTAGTCCAATAGTTAGTGGATGCAGTTGCAATGATCAGAAGCAGATTACAGACCGCTCAAAGCTGCCAGAAAAGCTATGCAGACAAGCGCCAAAGACCATTGGAGTTCCAAGTTGGTGATCACATTTTTCTAAAGGTGTCACCAATGAGGGGTACTTCGCGCTTTGGAAAGAAAGGAAAACTGAGTCCGGGGTACGTAGGTCCCTTTGAGATTCTAGAAAGAATCGGGATTTTGACGTATCGTCTTGCATTACCACCAAAGTTGGCGCAAGTGCATGACATCTTTCACTTGTCGATGTTGAGGAAGTATGAGCCTAACCCAACCCACATGCTTAAATTTGAGGAAGTGGACGTGGACGACCGTGTATCGTACGTTGAAAGCCCGGTTCATATTATGTATTGTAAAGAGCAAGTTCTGCGCACCAAGACCATTCCGTTGGTCAAAGTGGTCTAGTAACACCACGATACTGAAGGAGCAACCTGGGAAAGTGAAGAGTCGATAAGAGAATTGTACCCCCACCTTTTTGTTCAAAGATTGTAATGATTTCAATTTCGAGGAAGAAATTTTTATAAGAAGGGAAGAGTTGTGACATCCCAAATTTCTTATTCTATTTTCAATTAAATAAGACGGACTTTTCATCGACATGCTTATGGTTCAATTCTCCGAGCTGATCACTCATGAAATAACTAGCCTATCAGGTGAAGTCGTTAAGGAATTTAAATACAATAGGCTTGAGAATCTAACCATGAACCGGCTGCTCGACCGTATTAATCTACAAGCATCATTACCACATTGTCAGAATCAAACAGAGATCAATAATAGGTCAATTCGACTTAGATATGTGATTAGAGTGTGGGTGATTCCACCTAATTGCAATATTCTCGCCAACCGGCACTGAACTGATTATTCTGTCGTTTTGGATATCCTGTGTCCGTATTTGAAATCTCGAGATTTTCACGACAATCAAAAGTCGCCAATGTGTCGAAGATTATGTCGTGGCTTGAAAATAATCAACCACGGGTCAATTGCACTGAAAATTTCTAAAAGCTACTCGATAGATTAGAAAGCGCTCAAGTCGCACCAGATTGAAATTAATCGTAATTTTAAACCTGAATTCATAAATTGAAAGTTCTGCCATGTCACATTCATTTTAGGAACGTCGACTCATCTTCAGAAGATTTTTTTGCAAACCAAGATTTTTGGCGGAAAAGCAAAGTAAGGCCGTTTTTGTTCGAGATTGTCAAAGAGCCATTTTTTATTAAATCTTTGGGATGCAAGTTGGATCATTTGACGGGGAAAAGTCATAAGAAGATCGAGGACACATGTACCGATTTATTTGAACTTCAATTGAGCTTCAATTGATTGGAATTAAGAGAGAATTGATTGGATTTGAAGTACAAATGTCCAAAATTCGTAACTCCCATGGCACACAACATTTTGGACACTCAACCAAGCTTGTTGGGGAAGATTGGTGGCTGCAAAGGGCAGAGGGTGAGGGCCATGGATGGTGGGGGCAAGAGAGAGGGGAATTGGACAAATGTTGAAGCTAGAAGAGCTCTTGGGGACCCATTTGTTTCAGCAGCCCATCTTCCTCCATAATCCAAGGCTTTCTCCATTGTTGTTGTCCATCTTGAGCTTCAAAGAACCAAAGGAGATCAGCCATCAGCCGCCTAAGACCATCGCTTGCCCGCCGAACCTCTTTTTCCCCTTGTTTTCCCCTCGTTCCAATTTCTACTTCAACTAACCCTTTGCCAAAGATCCGAGTAAAAAGTTAACTTCCCGGTTGAATCAACAAACGAGCCACCCATAGCCGCAAAGACGACATCCAGCCCGTTTCGGAGCACCTTGCCACTCGCTAGAACGATTCTCCGGCAGTCCCATACGGCCGCCCGAAGACGCCGCTCGCCGACCATCCGGACTCGCCTAGTTCCGCCCGTTTCGCCCGATTTGGTTTTTAGCCATTTTCTCCCCCATTTCTACCCTACCTCCACCCATACCAACCTCCAATAAGATTTCCCTGACCCTCGAGAACCGCCAGTTGCCAACCACCCACTTGCCAGAGCTCCGATCGACCCGTTTTCGCCGTTGAAGTTGCTAGTTTCTTCTCTGCAGTTCAATCTAGATCAGAAGCAGAAGATAGCAAGGTTTTGGAGACTTCGTGGCACGTTTTCAAGCCATTCCCAGCCTCCATTAGTGTCGCCGCTTGAGGGTTTATCGACCGCCTTGGCGTCGTGGTCGCCGTGAACTCATCGGCGCGCAAAACTGGTGAGTTTATCCTCTAAACCTCGCTTAGTAAGTTAATCATGCTTAAAGGGTGTTTAGATTAATCTAATTAAGTTTATGTGGTTAGATTAGATTATTTTAATATAAATTACATTAGTTGTATGATTAGTTTAATGGATGTTTAATTAGGGCTAATTGTATGTTTAAATTTGTGTAATCTAGTTTAAGCCTTAATTAATTATTTTTAATTAAATAATTATTTCCAATTTTATAAATATTTTTTATTAAATTATATTATTATAATATAATATTTAATCATTTAATTTTCGGAATTTAATTTAATTATTTAATAATTTCGAAAATTTTGCCGGGATGGCCGATCGTTAGAATTTGGCACTAATCGTAGCAGTGCGGTCAATTTGTATCAATTGTATGCGTAAATGCCAAATTGAGTGAAAATGATGATTGTGGTTAATAATTCCAAAAGTGTGGAATTGAGTGAAATTGAAGAAGTTTTGGTATTTAACTTGAAAATATCCGGTGTTGGCTTTTGGCATTGTAATTGTTTTGTAGGATCAGATTGAATCGTTGGATGTTAATGGATTGTATATCCAGTTCTATGGTTTAAATATATGTACAGCTTTGGCGAGCAATTGGTTTATTATATATGTTAGCTTGTGTGAGCATCATTGTCAGCTTGTGTGAGCACTATATGTCAGCTTGTGAGAGCAATGATCGTTTATCAACTTGTGAGAGCAACGATCTATATATCAGCTTGTACAAGCTACCATTTATATTAGCTTGTGAGAGCATTGCATCCATGTGAGCTTGTGTGAGCCATGATTTATTAATGGATGGATAGATTGTATGAATTTATGAACGTATGAATTGTACTGACGTGCAGGAATGGACTGAGGTGAGGTAAGTCCTCAATTCTCTTTTTGTGGCTAGAGCGCCATGGGGCTTATTTTCTTCCTAATCGAGTTTTAGAGGGTAGGACTCGCTGAGACATTGTCTCACCCCGTTGTGGGATAATAATTTCAGGTCCTTAGATGGCGGATCCTCCGGAGCTTTTTGGTAGACCGGTGAAGGTCGCTGAGAGGATTTTTAACTTCGCCGATCCTGACTGAAGAGCTGGCAAATGGACTTGTCTAGCTGATTTTAGGACAGCTTAGTTTTTTAGGACTGATCTTTTATAGATCTTTTTGTTAATAACCTAATCCTATAACTGAACTAGTTTGACATGTATAAAAGTTGTAGTTTGGTTTTAAGAAAATGTGATCCTGCTTTTCTATCCCAATTGAGTTTTGTCTGGGGATTATTTATCCGCTTCCGCATGTGTAAGTAATTGAATGGATCGGCGACATGTCATTGGAAGTCGCATTTATGTCGATCACAGTGGGATGTGCATGTGCTCAAGGTTCGGAGTGTGACATGAATAATTTTTAATAATATTTGAATATTTTTTCGATTTTTATTTTTATTTTTATTTTTATATTTTCTTTTTTTTTATCCTTTTTCTCTTTCTTTCTTTTTTTTTTTTCTTCACTCTGTTCTTCTTTTAGCGGGTCGCCAACGACCACAAGAAATGAAGCTCCGGGAAGAATGGGACGAACTTCAACTACTGTCCAAGCTGAATCAGGTCTTCATGTGTGATATTCAGGAGCTAGGAGTTAGGCCCATTGAAATGATACATGTGTTTGACTATTCTAACTATTCACAGTCTAAGGTGGTAAGATTTTGGTGAAGAGTCCAGAAAAACAATCAGATCCGAAATGAGAAATTATTATATGCTCTACAAAACGTGTGACCCGATATCATCTTGATCATTAATCCAATAGATCTTGCTATGGCCCCCAAGATCAATTGTTGAACTGGTTTCGACATGAGATTTATAGAACATAGAGTAACATTTCATGCACAATGGGGTTACAGACATGACCTAAAAAATAAATTCACTCTACTATCCAAAATAAAGTCCAAAAAAACTTATTTTAGAGCCAACCTGCTAAGGATATTAGACACCCATTGCCCATTCGTTTCTATTTCGAGTATTGTAAAAACGTAGGAAAATATTCTAAGATCCTCCTGAACTTAAACTGTCTTAGATGGACACATAAAAAAGGCCACTAATCTCACTCCTCGTGTTGGTCTATTCTTGTGTACATCTCTTATATGGTCATGGGACTCCTGCCCGAACAGTACTAAAAAACAGCCATGTCGCCAGCTAATTAGAACGATGGAATTAAACGATGAAACGTGGGAAAAACGACGTAATGGCAAAGTCCGTTGTCTCGTCACTGTCGGCCACAATCGTGTGTGTTTAGAATCTTATCCTTCCGACTTGATTCGCCACCACATCGTTTTTAACCCCCAACTTTTGGACTCTCGGTCTGTCCCTACCCCTGCGTCACAATAATGATCCACTGCCACAAGAAAAGACCGTTGGATAGACCCGACAAATGCACAAATTGAATCTAATAAAAAATCAATTCAAATTGACATATTTTATTCATTTTGACTCATTTTCATACAATAAAAATTAACTAACTCATACAAGACCTCACTCATATTTGACTTGACCTATAGATATAAAACACTTCCATATTTAACCTAATTTAAGAAAATTCATACTCAAACTAAAGTGAGAGTAAATTATGAATTTATTTAACACCAATATTATTTTAAGTTTAAATCATTCATATAATTAAAAAAAAAAGACTTATAACCCATTTTAATAGGTCTCTCATCAAATAAACATGATATCCCGACATTTATGGAAAATTGTCCCAATTATGTCACGTTGCATAAACATGTAAGAAGGAAGATTGGGACATCTCCCAAAAATCAAGTACATAATCGACATTGCATTGGTTGAGAAAAGAGCAAGAAGAACCATAAATTATATGTTCAATTATGCTTGATTCAAAATGGGATGCTGCCTACCTTCGGGGAAGGACATACGTGAAACACAATAAGTAAAATGCATAGAAGACTAGCGACTAATAGTCACTAATAAAGATATGGAAAAACACATAATGGAAAGATTGTGTTGGATTCCAAAGAATTGATAATGTTCAGATACCGCATAAAGAAAAAGGCATCTTTTGTGTCAAGAACTGCTCTCCTTTCTTAAGATAAAGTCGATAGCATCCTCCACAATGTCTACGACCTGCATAGGTAAACATAAAAGAGTTCAATTGGGGTGAGCGATTTTCAGATGCACTTTTAATCTTGGAAAATTTGGAGAGAAGACATATTCCCATAAAAGTTGCTTTCAATTGGGCATATTTTGGAAATACTAACATTTTGCTAGGCTGAAGAAGGAAAAGGTTCGGTAATGTTTCATCCAACCAATTTAGAATTGACTAATCACCCAAAGGATAGCAAATCAAGGTATGTAAGTATGGGAGGATTATCCACAATGACAGCTCAAAACCACTTGAGGCCATGTTTGGTTTATTGCCCTGGAATCATGAAAGTGAATCTCAATCTAAGCAATTAAATTCCTAGATGTGGGGTTCATTCTCTATTGTTTGGTTTCAATATACAAATGGAGGGAGAAATGTCTGATGTGAGATGCAAAGTGAGGTAAAAACATGTCAGAAATGGAATGTGAAATATTTCTCCAATCCACATATCCAAAGTGGCTAATGAAAAACTAGGGATAGAAACCAAATCAAGAACCACATACGATCCCCAACAATTTCCCGATTATTGTCATCCAAAACGATCATACAATTCACACAAGCATTTCACAAACACATTACATACAGCTCCTTAAGATATCGTGAGTCAAGCGTTTCACACATAATCTGCAACGACGAAGATAAGCCATTCCCATGTAACTTCTGTTAAATTAATGTCTCGAATTTGAATTCGGATAACAATTTGTTAAATCAAGTTTATTGATAAAGATTTCTCAAGTAGATTTCAAATTGGATGAGAAGCCCTTCTTTTTTTGGATTCCTTATAGTTGCACAAAGGAGTAAATAAAATAAAGAAAAAAAAAGCAAGGGTTATGTACTTCTTTTTTTTGTACAAGCAAAAGAAGGCAGCTAATCAACAACAAATGGATCTGCTAGTGTGTTGTTGTCTCCAAGCTTTTCTAAATGCCTTGAGCCAATTTTCCTCAGGATTCTCCTCATTATCTTTCCACTGTGGGTTTTTGGGAGGTAGGCCCAAGAGATTCAAGAAAAAGCAACAGCAAAACATCTTAGAAGTAGAAATTATCCAAGGACATTAAGGATGGAAATCCTATTCCAGTAAAAGGCCCCAGTTGGTCATTCATGTTATTCCACTCAATTTAAAATTACTTTCAAAGTGTAGGCCTGTACGCCAAAGGAGAGACGAAAGAGGAACAAGCACATGCATAAAGAGTGGCTGAAAAGGCCATTATACATTCCTTATGAGCAAAAGCCAAACCAATGAAAGCAAACATGGACATGAACAGTTTTCCCTATTGTTCAGGAATTAAGTTCAGGCTCATCTTCTCCTAAAGGTCTGTCACAATAGTAAATAACATGTATGAATTTCATATAACTTTTTTCGTTAAACTTCAAATAACTTAAGTAATTGACCATATTAATTCCTTTTCCATTGGCCATACAACAACTGCTTAGCCAAGTTGGAACCCAGTTACAATGACATACAACTATTCTGGGTATAGTTTGAAGAACAGTATGCATCAACTTTAAAGCAAGGGAAATTATGAACCGCGGGAAAATCTCAAACTCTGCAGTCATGAGGTGCCACATAGAATTCCAATGCTATATTGCATGAGACATTTACGGGAACAGAATAATTGAAACTGTAGAAAAATTGTCTAATGAGAAAAAGGATGGTGAAAAACACCATCCAACTACCAAAACCTCACTAGAAAGAGGAAAATTTGAAACTGCAAAAAGAAAAATAAAAAGACTAATTCCTGTTGTGGGGGAAGGGGAAGGGGGTCCAAGGTTGTATCATCATTAGCTAGCAAAGGACATCAACCAAATGTAATACAACACGTCTAACAAGAATGAGCGAATCTCATATAAACACCAACCTGAGGGTTCCGTGAAACCCAATACATATCCCCATCGAAATCCCCACCAGCTATTTCATCGGCCAAGGAGCGCTGTCCACTAGTAGCGAAAAATATAGCATACTTTGAATTTCCAACTTTTGTTTCCAGAGCTTCCACATATGTAGCGTTCAAAACATGAATATCTCCGAAGTGCAAACCAGGATTGCGGTATACTAATACCTTCCCTGAAATTTGTCCACTGTCACTGCATTGATGATTCAAGCAAACTATTAAATAGTAAAGACACCCGAAACAGCGTTATAACATCAAAGCCCAATAGGTAATTACACCTTTTCCCCAAAGTTGTGAATATCAAACTCAAACATGTGTTAACAAGAACAGAACTAGATATGGGATGTCATCAAAGCAATATAACACCATTGATGTCTAAATCCAAGGACCGTATAAGGAGGCATGTAACTAAATTAAACATCTAAGCCCCGACAAGCATAGCTACAGTTATTAATTGGCAAGCTGATTAAATGAATAAGCAAAAGCACTTACAAATGGCATTAGAAAAGTAGGATAGGATGATGCACTCTAAAATTAAAATTACAAAAATGACCATTTTTCTTGAGTTTTCTTTAGCAGACTCATGCTAAATGATAAATCAAGCACAGAAAGATGAGATTACGAGTACATACAGGATAATACAAACTTCATCACTTTTATGAATTCTTGTGGGATCGGCTGTCCCCATTAGATAGTAAGAATCTAGAATAGGAATCCTTCCTCCTTTCAAACTCTTCTTTTCATCGTTCATCAGGATGGACAGACGATTCTCAGTAGGTATGTTTTGTCCGAGGAATCCCGATAAGATCATTCTGGCCGCAATGAAACCATCCTTCTCACCATGATTCACCGAACTGTTCATACGGTAAAAGAACAAAAGGAAAACACAAGGGAAAATGTTTACACATCAAATAGCAATTGAAGGAAATACGCACCCAGGGGAAGTAAAAGCAGCAAAGATGAATAGAGATGTATTTTTGTACTTATGCATATTTCGAATCAAGAAAAATAAAAGCACATCCAAGTATAGAAAAAAAAAAGTTGGAGAAAAATATATTTTTGGACTGTTTTAAGAATAGACAATATTTCAACAGTCCAAATGTTCAGAAGAATACTACCTCTTAGAGCTGCTGGTTTACTAGAGAAGACACTATTTGCATCTCCCAAAGCATTCTCCACCATGTCCAAAAGAAATTCATTAGGGATCCCGTCATAGCTTAAAAGTGCAATCAAAATCTTTGAAAGATATGCAGGCTTTGGTTTATTACTGCATCAATGAGGACCAAGGTCTAATAAGTTCTTCCGAAAAGGTAAAATTTGATGGCAGAAAAAGCTCCAAACAAAAAGCAATGGGATTTAGTAATTCACAAGAAAAACATGTCCCATGTTCAAATTAAACTGCTGAAAGAACAAGAAAGCCACTAACTTTTCAGCCTGTTTATGTAAGGGTCTTTTAACCAGCTAACTCCAAAGGAAAATCTTAACACAATGATCAACGAATCAATAGCATAGCCAGACAACAAACCCACAGATAACACTGTGATCACAATACTAGGGGTCAGAGGTACCATAAGAACCTCGAGAGAATTAATTAAAACAATGATAGCCTGCTGGCAAAATATGTTGGTTGTACCTTGTTTGTACTATTTCGAGTGCATCAACGGTCCTGATATTTGAAAGCTTCGGGTCCTTTTCAACATTGATCATCGACGGTCGAATATGAATTGTATGAGGAGGGAGCTACAGATTAAAATTTGGCCAAAACAATTAGAATGGAAGATATAAATGAACTGATAGAAAAATGAAAAATATCGCAATGTGGAGAATTATTGCAGCTAAAAAAAACTAATAACTAGACTCACACTTACAGCTCAAAGCTGAAATGATACTTAATAATGCAATGTAGACTTTCCTAAGCAACCATAACACTCTAACAACATCAATGATCTAACCAATTTTCTGCATATAAAATGATCGGCTTGACAAACCACATTCCTTTTATGCTTCCTCTTGTGAGCATGATGGATAGGGGAAATTCCCACCAGAACACATGAGACTTCTATTGCACTCTGATACTGATAAATTATCACTAAAGGCAGCAGAAATGAAGTTGGCAAGAATTTCTTTCATGTCAACCACCAAACTGACTTTCATTTGGGCTTGTGAAACTCTGGAGTATAATTAAATAGCATGAAAACCTAGTAAATCTTACACAAATAGGCACTATAGTAGTACTTGACATTTCAGCCAATGGTAGCTATAAGTAACCATCCATTTAAGCAGTGTCCTCTTTTACCAAAAAAGCAATTCGGTTCCAACTTCTTGGAAAAAAATATCCTATTTGGCTAAGTATTTAATCCTCTAAATGCCAGATTTGTACAAGTGGATATTCTCTTAGTCACTCCTCTTCTCCCAACAAAAGCCAGAGTAGACATTCAGAGAGACCAATGAAATGAACATTCTTTCTATTGAACCAGGTCAGATGGATAATCATCCACAAGTCCAATCATTTCATCAAGCATTCTCTCTGCAGTTGACGTATCACTTTCACCTCCTCCACCCTTTTCAATTCTCTCTTGATCAATTTCCTCAGCTGTTTTGGTTTTCTCTTTGCCAACTTTCCCCTCGGCTTCTTTTTTTTCCCTCTCTTCTTTTTCTTTTCTCATTCGTTCTTTCTCCTCTGCTTTCTCTATTTGTTCTTTGCGCTCTATATTTAGAGATGAAAAAGCAACAAAACAATTGATAGTCAGACAAAAACGAACGCATGTAAAAGAAATCTTAAACTAAGCATCTAAAGTGCCAAAGCATGGAAGAAGGGTAGACTAAGCACATGTACAACAACAGAGATAGCAAATAGTGACCATGACACTAAGGCTATTTTGGGAGCACCAAGGGCCAGAATTTGGAGAGAGTATCTAAAAATTTGAATTTTCCCTCTATTTCTCTCTCACAGAAATTTCAAACTTCTCCTGACTTTCCACCTATCCCGTCCATTTTCACTATTTTTCCCAAATATAGCTAATCTTCCAAACATCATAACATTACTAAACACTCGTTTAGAGGGATGAAGTAATTTCTTTTAGTGAGGTAAACCAAATGCTTCCCAAATCTTCCATCCATTTACCTACAAGGCTGGGATACATCTGGCACATCAATATCTAATATTCACAACATCCACATTCATTCAGAAAATGCTTCGTTGTTTGGTAAAACTACCAAACAGATTGAGTACCGTAAAATATCTATACGAAAGATATACTATGATGAGTTCATTATCATCGAGTGTGAGTTTTTCTAATTCGTAGACCATAATATGCTGCTATCACTTGGATGCGTATGAACAAAGATGATATATGTGTGCAAAGAGCCAGCAACTATGTTTTAAGGGCAAACTCAAGTTTAATGGGATCATGACGACTAAATTCAAGTTATTTTGCCAAGATACCACCAAATTAGGAAAAACCAAACCTTAAAGCTGTTCAAACTGCACTTTCAGTACTTTCTCCTCACTTTTCAGTTTTGACAATTCGTCCTTGTCTTTTGCAAGAGCTACTTTAGAGTGTTCCGCTTTCTGTTTACATATGGCAACGCCCTCCTAGTACACAGCAATTTTTTTCTTCAGCTCATCTCATGCTGCTTTTCCAGCTTCCCGACATGTATTCAGGCACTTCACTTTATCACTGTATTCGTCACTCCCATCATAGCAGTCGTCTCGAGTATCATGGAGCGAGCAAAGAACATATGTTAGGAGGAAACATTAAGAGGAGGCAGAAAAAGAATGACAACCTGCTAGTTAACCTTTGTCCAATGGATGCTAAAATCGGTGTTACAAGAACCGAACAATCTAGTAGTTCCGTCAACCTATTGAGGTCAGATGATGTCAACATATAAATCTTTTATAGGACCTTAGGATTTAGTAATTGTCCAATTGACAAAAATCCTAAACAATGAAAAGGGAAAATTAATCTAAGCATTAATTAGTATCTTATCACAATATTATGATGTTACTTAATCCACACATTCATCATCCATTTTACTAACAATTGATCACTCTGCAGATCCCCGCATATGACGATAAGCACATAGATTTCATTCAAAAATGCACCTTTTGTTTTCTCTCCAACCTTTCTCCGTTCCTGCAATTTTTCTTGTATTCTCAGAAACACTATTCATTGACGAGCATTAAGGAAAAGATCGATCCGAACTAAACCAGTTCTCCATCTCACCTAGTTTTGACCACTTTCTTTTCACTGGATTGAACCAGACCAAGCATGCAAACTGTTCTCAATTGAAGAAGCCAGTCTTGTCTAGCTTTTGAAACAATCCTTAAGATGTAAAGCCGAAAAAAAGTTTCCATTCATTTCCCATATGCATATCCTTGTCCTCAAAAGTTGGAGAGTTCCTAAAAAGTAGTCTCAAATATGTTCATCACTTGAAATATACCCTTGTTTACTTGTCTTCATGGTATTAGGGTTCATTAAATAGTCTGTAAAGTAATATTTTAACAGTGATGTTTGTTGGTGAGGAAGACAATCCAGGACATGAAGTTGCTAAAGCAGGTAAATAAATCTGTTGTTGCACAATTATGATTAATCAATGCCCCATGACACTAAAGCATGGAACATCTCATTGTAGTGAAGATTAGAGATATCCTTGAAATTGAAGCAATTAAAATCTGCAAAGAGGACTTCTGGCCCTGGCCGTTCATAATATCATATCTGATATTCTTACGTCTAAGAAGGAATTGCAACCTTGTTGGGCAATTCAAATGCAGCAGGATCTTGTTCGATGGTACATGAACTTACATGCATGTGTTATGTACAGAGATGATCGAAGGGAGAATGAGGTCCACAATCAACATAGGAAAACGAATGCTTGGAAAGGCCAAGACCATGGAGAAAAAGTTCCAATGGACTACTTACCACAAATGCCATCATTTACTCTCGAAGAAAATATAATGACAGGGACATGTCCTGCATTCCAACAATAAAATTTTCCATTTGGGCATGCTGAGGTTCATGCATTATCGAGTCAGAGAAAGTGAAGTTACAATTAGAAAAGTACGTAGCTCTAGTGGTGGACACTACAAGAAATCTGCAGACATACATGAGATGTTCTAAAGAAAGAAACAAAGCCGGGTGAAAGTAACAAAGTGTCATTTAGAATGGTCTAAACATCAAAGCAGTCCAGATATGGACACTACTAGGTGTTTCCACACATACTATGTTCTATAAGAAGAAATAAAGCCTAGGATTAGTAACAGTCTTTTTTGGATAGGTAATATCTAAACCCAATACAAGCCTAACAAAAAGAAATCCATGGTTTGTGATAAGCACAATACAACTGAACTAACATGAGTCCAGCTGAGCTTCTTGATGAACCATCATTACAAATATATCAATGGAGAGCATCGCTCAACTATGCCGCTTATGGAAGTTGGCCAGACCATCCCATATAAACTGAATACACTTCTTTGCTCTTCAAAAGCATTTATATCAAATAAAGCAATCCGCAGTTTTGCTGATCTATGATGCAAAACCAATTACCAAGGAAAATTGTCCTCATAATATACCCGCCAAGTTCGTAATATCTGGTGAAATTGCTTAAGGTAACAATTCATCTGCTTCATTCGGCAAGAAAGAAAACTGGGAGTTCTTCATATGCATCTCATCAAATGAACAAGACAGCCATCAATGAAAAGAAGGGCGACAAAGTGATTCATGAATTTACTTCTATCTCCTCCCGCTTTTGCCCCGGGGTGGTCTATGGCCCAAAAAGAATTATTTATTTTACTATTTCCATTATTTATCCTATTCATAATCTCTGTCTTTATTTCCCTTCCGTTGCATCAACTCATCCATCTAAACACAATGCAAGATGTGAGAACAACCAATAAATTCAAGGACAACAACAAACTAATTACTCAAAAAATGGCTCAAAAGGACCTCGGCTCATCCGTCCCATCCGGCGCATCGCAGAAATCGTCATTGACCCGAGCTCGGTGAATTTCTTCGACCCATCCTTTCACTTGATCCTGTTCGATGAACTGTAATATTTCACATCCGGGTATCACGCATCACATCGATCACCCAACCACGGCCTCAAAATGTCAAAACCCCTCACCCCACCCCCACCCACTACAGCGAGCTCTGTCCAATAAAAAACACTTTACAAACGAGGCACCCAAAAGAAAGCGACAGGCTCGAACCTTCAGGAGCTATCCCGAGAAACGGGTCTTTGGACGGCGAAGTTGAGGACGACACGCAGAGAGAACCGTTGGACAGCAGGACCAATGCGAGAATGGAGATGAAAACGGTCGGCAAATTCATGTCCGTGAGGAAGCGTTAGAAAAGAGCCGGAACCCGTAAGTAAATTCTTCGATGTGCCGGTGCAGTGCCGGTGCTCGACCGTGATCTTGGAAGTTCACTGGTCGCGGCGAAAGCCCAAAACTTAGCACCGCTACCAGTATAGCCTCGCAAACCTCTTTTGCTTAAAATCCTTGGCTACGTACTCGAGCTCGAAATCGGGACCAAATAAGGAGTAGAAGACAAAGAAGCTCGAGAGGCCAGTCGGCGGCAGGCGATTTCTGGAACCGTGGCTGGAAAGTCGACGACGGCAACGAGGACAGAGGCGAGGAGGGAAGCGCTTAGGGTGAGTGAGAGGGCTCGAGACGAGAGAGGACGGGGCGCTTGGGGTGAGTGATAGGGCTCGGGACAGAGAGAGGAGTGCTTGAGGAAGAGAGAGGCATAAGCGGGAAGAAATAGCGCGCGCTCCGTTGAAAAAAAAAAAAAAAGAGAGAGAAAATGCAGCAGGCCTCTCCTTCTTCGCCGCGCGCGCCGTCGACCTCGCCCAAGTCCGCCGAGATCTCCCTCGCGACCGAGCGGGCCGGCGTCGGATGCCGGTGCCCGGTCGGCGGCGGGAGCCTGGCGCCGCTCGGGAACGAGACCGAGATGCCAGAGGCAGATGACCAGCGAGGCTTTTGGGCAGGCAGAGTCGGAGGTGGAAGCGGAGGCGGAGAGAGGTGGGATGCGCGGAGAAGAAACAGAGGAAGGCTCTACGCGTTCAAGCGAGGAGCGAGAACCCACCAATTGAAGTGAGGAGAGAGAAAAAAATTTGAACGACAGGAATACGCTGACCGTCCTTTCTTTAGCCGAGCCAAGCCAAGCCAACCAAAAATCAGCGCCTTCTCCTTTTTCAGCGGGTCCCGCTCGGGGACATGTGCCGGTTTTCCATTGGTATGTGCGCACCAGGTCAGCGGATGACGTGGCGCGCACATACCACTGAATATTTTCTCGTACTTTGACTGCTTTTTATGACACACTGGACGTGCTTGAAGAATACAATGTAGAAGCTACACGACGAGGACTGAGAGGCCACGATAAAATGTTCAATGAGGTAAGGAAATTTTTCTCTGGTTCAAACCAGGTTGCTTTTATATTGAAGATGAGTTACAAAGTAAGAGCAATGAAGAAAAGAATAGAAACCATTATAGCTGACGGGAAATTCCAATTGAACACACGCCCCGAGAGAGAGTGGAGGAAGAGAAAAGAGACATTCCTTCGCATGTGAGAAGGATATTATAGGGAGAGATCATGATAAGGAGACTGTTAAGAAATTTTTATTTGATTCAGACGTGAAAGGGATTGTTTCCATCCTTCCAATAGTTGGTATTGGTGGGCTTGGAAAAACAACTGTTGCTCAAGGTGTATATAATGATAAGATGGTCAGAGAACATTTTGAATTGAAAACGTGGGTACGTGTCTCTAATGACTTTGACATGAAAAATAGTGAAAAATATCTTAGCTTGTGTGACAAATGAGGTACTGAATCATGATGTGTTGGAACAGTTACAAAATGAATTGAGGAGAGCAATTGATGGAAGGAGATATCTTTTAGTTTTAGATGACTATTGGGATGCAGAACTAGAAATTTGGCTCGAATTGAAAACATTATTGGTGGGAGGTGCTAGAGGAAGCAAGATCCTTATAACTAAACGTCTTCGTTCGGTTGCAAATATCACCTACACTGCTTCACCTTATCTTCTTAGGGGATTATCTGAAATGAAGTCTATCGATTTATTAATGCAAATGGCTTTTCCAAAAGGAGAGGAGACACAGGATCCTGACTTGCGACCTATTGGTGAAGAGATAGCTAGAAGGTGCTCTAGTGTTCTATTGGTTGTTCGAACTGTTGGAAGCTTACAATTTTCTAAGAAAACAAAAGCCGAATGGTTACATTTCAAAGATTATAAGCTCCCAGAAGCATCTCAAAGTGAAGAAGAAATAATGTCGGTTCTTAGGCTAAGTTACAACAATCTTCCTTCACATTTAAAACGATGTTTCGCTTTTTGTCCATTGTTTCCCAAAAAGTAGAATTTGGTCGATTTTAGGTGGTAGAAGGATTTATCAAGCCATCAAATACAAGTGAGCCTTTAGAAGACATTGCCCATGAATATTTCATGAATCTACTTTGGAGTAACTTCTTTCAAGATTTTAAAAAAGATCCAATCACAGAAAGGAGACTTGCAAGATGCATGATTTAGCCTGCTCAGTTGCAGGGAATGAGTGTTGTGTGGTAGGGAATGACACAAAATCCATAGATGGAAGAACTCGTCATATATCTGTGGGTGACCTTCCCCTTCCATTCCCATGCTTGAAAGCAAGTCGCTTGGGAACATTAATTTTTTTTTAAGAGTAGAATGATAAGTGAAGTAAATTTATGCCAACTTGTGCAAAGTTTCAAAAGGTTGCACATCTTGGATCTACATAAGAGAGAAATCAAGAAGCTGCCAAGGTCCATCTATGAGTTGAAGTATCTCACATATCTTGATCTCTCTTACAATCGGTGGCTCCGTAGGCTTCCTAACTCCATTGTGGAATTGCAAAATTTGCAAACGCTTAATCTTGATGGTTGTTACCTTGAAGAATTACCGAGGGGAATAAGGAATTTAGTCAGCCTTCGAAATCTAGGCATAAAATATTGTGAGCGACTTAGTTATGTTCCCCGTGGGCTAGGGCAATTGAGTTCTCTACATAGGCTGAATCGCTTCATTTTTCCCATAGACAAAGCTTGTGCTAAGAATTATGGCAAACTTGATGAGCTATATAAGCTTAATAACATCCAGGGAAGCCTTTGGATTGAAAATTTGGAACATGTAACGGATACAATAGAAGAATACAAGGCTGCAAACTTGATAGAGAAGCAGTTTCTAAAATCCTTAAAACTTAAATTGGGCAGTTTCAATGCTGATGATGCAGTAATCGGGACTAAAAATGAAGCTCTATTAGATAGACTACAGCCGCCCTCAAATCTACAGGAGTTGACAATCATTGGATATGAAGGTGAGAGCTTTCCAAGGTGGATGATGGATAGCCTCGTGTCTTCCTTGCCAAATTTAGTTGAGGTAGAGATTATAGGCTGTGGAAGATGTAAACATCTCTCTCCACTAGGCCAATTACCTCACCTCAAGAGTTTACAGATTTCGGGGCTGGCTAAACTGGAATACATCCAGTCTGCCCATTCATCCACTTTTACAACATCGTTTCATAGTCTATTGAAATTAGGTATTTTTTACTGTAAGAAGTTGAAAGCCATGCCATTGACTTCTCGTCTTGGGGATAACATATTTGGCCAAAGTGTGCGACACCTACCCAACCTTGTGTATCTCTCTATCGGGCAATGTGATGCGCTGGATTTATGCAAAGACAAAAGCGGCGACATCTTGGATTTCCAGGGACTTTAGAGTCTCTGCTATGTACAAATTACAGACCTTCCCAAACTAGCATATCTCCCACAATGGCTTGTCCAGGCCAGCAATCTCGCTTCTCCAAATTCACAGCTATGATTTGAAGGTATTACCAAAGCAAATCGAGGCCTTTCAATCACTTCAACTGGTTAAAATCGTCAGGTGCCGCTCGTTGACATCATTACCTAAAGGAATGTGAAGGCTTGCATCCCTTATTGACCTAGTTTTCTGCAACTGCGAGGAGCTGGTTATATCCAAAGATGAAAGTAGCAACATCTCATGGAGGCCTTCGGACTCTCCGCTCCGTGCAAATCAATCGTCTTCCCAAATTTACATCTCTCCCACGCTGGCTTCTACAGGCCCGCAATCTCAAGCTTCTCCAAATTCATGGCTGTGATTTGAAGGCATTACCAGAGCAAATCAAGGCCTTTCAATCACTTCAACGGCTTGATATCGTCTCGTGCCGCTCGTTGACATCATTACCTAAAGGAATGCAAAGCTTGCATCCCTTACTAACCTAGTTTTTGACAACTGCAAGGAGTTGGATATATCCAAAGACGAAAGCGGCAACATCTTGGATTTCCTTGGAGGCCTTCGGACTCTCCGCTTCGAACTCTCCGCTCCGTGAAAATCAATCATCTTCCCAAACTAACATCTCTCCTACGCTGGCTTCTACAGGCCCGCAATCTCAAGCATCTCATACTTGAGTCTTGCCACAATTTGAAGGATATACCAAAGGAGATCGAGGCCCTTCAATCACTTCAATATCTCAGGATTAAGGAGGAGGAGTGTTCCCTGTTGACATCATTCCCTGAAGCAATGCGAAGGCTCACATCCCTTACTTCCCTTTTCATTTGCAATTGCGGAGAATTGCATAAGAGTTGCAAAAGACAAGCAGGCGAGGACTGGGACAAGATCGCTCGTATCCTGGACATACTACTTATAGAATCGCGCCCTAGTTTTTTTCTTTGAAAGTATGTGGGACCTTGTTTCCCAGATTTTTACTTGAATAATTTTTCGAATTGTGTTTCGAATACATGATTTGATTTTGGGGGACATGGACAGATCGCCGGGGAGAGAGAGAGAGAGAGAGAGAGAGAGAGAGAGAGAAGGTTTGCGACATGATTTGGTTATGGACAGAGAGGACGATGCCCATTGAGTTCAGCAAGGTGGTTTTTAACTTTGAATTGTTGGTGCTTCTAGAGAATATCTTAGCGAAGTTGAGTACATCTGTTTGGCGTCATATGAATTTGTTTCTGTATCTTTTGATTCATTACTTGATCTGGTGAAGATGAGCCAGGTTTGCTGATTTGGCTTCTCGAACTGGACTCTTGCAGCTCTAAAAACTGTTATGATGTGTAGTTGGTGGCTGCTATTTCAAATTTTCAATGGCATTTTTGGTTTTGGATCATCACGCTCTGTATTGGCCAGAACAGCTCTCCAGTTGCAGAAGGATCGTCAAGCAAGTGGAGGTCGGTTCACGGACCTCCGATCGGAACCCGGGAATCGGAGGCGGGGCTCCGGCGACCGGACTTCCTGCCAAAAAACCTTGAGCCTTCCTCCGTTCTCCCCCTTGAATCTCTGTAGCCACGAGCGTGCTCTCTTGTCCTTCACCCACTCCTCGCTCAGCTCCTTTCTCCCGCAGGAATCTTTTCCGTTAGGATTTGCCAGCTAAACCCTTCTAGAAGGTTTGGATCGCCTTGTCACTGCTTGTCGCGTTTTCCTCGCTCACCGGCACTCACGGAGGATACTCTTCTATTTCCATCACCCGCAGGTCGCTCTTCCCTCTCTCCTCACAGGCGCTGGTTCGGGACAGACGAAGGGGAAGAGGTGACCTTGGGCTGGGCCACTTTAGGGCTTTTGTGGGCTCAAAACAAAGGAAATAAAGATGGGCTCAAAACGAAAGAAATGAAGATGGGCCTAATAAGAAAGAAACAAAGATAGGACCGGGGGGAACGAACTCAGCGGGCTAAAAGTTGCCAAGTGGGCCGGACATGCTGTCCCACACGACTTCATCATTTTTTCTTTCTTTTTTTCATTTTTTATATGCTTTATATATATCATTTTTATATCATTTTTACATTTTTACAAGATAATGGATATTTAAAACGTCGAAAAAAAATTCAAATGTCAACAAATAATAATTTAAAACATTTATGTTGACTAAGCAAAACTTTTCATTGAATAATAATTATAATAAAATCCATTATATCCTGAATTAACCAAAATCTAGAATTTCTTTAACGCTCTCCAACTCTCTCTTAATGTGATCGGAAATTTGAAGAATTGGTGATAATAGTTTCTGAAGGAAAAAAATGAGTTTTAGCATTTAGGCAAATACCGAAAGCTCAATGCTAGTCCCTATTAGCAATGCGCTTCAAGTTTTCCCAATGTTGACTTTCAAGTGAAAGCTCATTCAATAGTTGTTAAACAGTCCAATATTTCTCCAAAGGGCTTTGGAGGCAGAAAGTTTTTTGAGAATACTAAACCAAACGCACCCTAAGTATTGGTCAAGCTCCAGGGGAGGATAGTGAATTGATCTTATAATAAGATGACATGAACCCAAAACTGTCTTACTATATTTATCTTCAGATTATTACATCCAGTTCTTGATTTTTTAACAACCCTCGAGCAATTTTCAAGGATCTTTTCGAAGGTGGCAACAATATGTTATCAAAAATTATTCATCCATTAGATAATCTGAATAGGCTGATAAACCAAGAAAGGACATTTCAATTAGTTTATGAAGAATTGTTGTATGTCTGCAGGTTTTGCGATTCACACACACCAGGCTGGCAAGCCGTTCCCAATGAAAAATGTGCTAGGGTAGCTGAAATTTTCAGTAACCCAAAGGTTATCGATAGAGGTGTTAAATGGGTTATGCAACCCATTTATAGACCCATTTATGGTTAAATGGGTCATTAATGGGTCAAGCTTTCTTTCATAAAGCACCTATAATGGGTTTTAATGGGTCAAGACTAAGATATATGGGTTTTAAATGGGTTAGAGAGTTGACCCATTTATGACCCATTTATCAACCCATTAAAAATGAACATATTTATTTTCACTCAAAATCCCACCATTTCTCTCCTCTCTTTAACTTTATAAAATTTTTTTTTAAAAACCGAAATTATAATTATTTTTTTTATTTTTTTCTTCTTTTATTTTTCTTTCTTCTTCCTCCGGTCACCGGCACGGCGATGGCCGGGCGGCGGCTAGGCGAGCCTCGCCTCGCCGGCGCCGAGCGGCGCCGGGCGAGCTCGAGCTCGCCGGATCTGGCGAGGCGGAGGCCTCGCCGACGCCCGGCGGGCTCGAGCCTCGCCGATCCGGGCGAGACCCGAACTCGCCGGCGTCGGGCGAGGGCGAGCTCGAGCTCGCCGACGCCGGCAAGCCTCGAGCTCGCCCGATCCGGCGAGGCGGAGGCCTCGCCGACATTCGGCGAGCCTCGAGCTTCGCCGATCCGGCGAGATCCGGCGAGCTCGAGCTCGCCCGACGCTGGCGAGCCTCGAGCTCGCCGATCGCCCGACGCCGGCGAGTTCGAGTCTCGCCGGATCCGGCGAGGCGGAGGCCTCGCCGACGTCCGGCGAGGCTCGAGCTTCGCCGGATCCGGCGAGGGCGGCTCGAGCTCGCTCGCCGGCGAGCCTCGAGCTCGCCGGATCTGGAGCCTCGCCGATCTGGCGAGACTTCAACTCGCGTCGGGCGAGCTCGAGCTCGCCGGATCTAGCGAGACTCGAGCTCGCTGACGTCGGGCGAGCTCGAGCTCGCCGGATCTGGCGAGCCTTGAGCTCGCTGTGGGTCCGGCCGCCGGCTGTTGCCCCGTGGCGGCTGACCAAAGAAGAAGAAGAAAAAGAAAAAGAAAAAGAAAAAGAAAGTAAATATTATATTCTTAAAAATAAAAATAATTAAAAAATTAAAAAAATTAATTTTTAAAAAAAAAAAAAATTAAAATTCGATTTTTTTAAAAATAATTATTTTAAAATGTATAAAAATTATCCATTAAATTTGTGTTGTATAAAACTATTTTAGCAATATCATTTTAAAAATATATATATAAACTTTTAGGTTTCGTTAAATGGATCGGGTATGGGTCGGATACGGGTCGGGTCGGGTATGTGTTAAAATTTTTGCACTATAATAAATGGGTCATAAACGGGTTAAATGGGTTGATTTGGGTCGGACCATTTATGACCCGACCCAAACCCGACCCGACCCACCCGTTTAACGGGTCTAGTTATCGATGAAGTTTCAAGGTAGGAGACCCAAAACATGAGTTTTCTATTGTGAATTACAATTTGGAATGGACAAGTTGACAACTTTAGGCTGAATCTTCACATTAGGTATGGGATCAAGCAGGAAAACACCCTATTGTAGACCTTTACCAAAAAAAAAAAAATTCCTATTGTAGACAATTTGAAACCGCGCTCACCCCTTAGACGTGGTGCAATAAAAACAAAAACAAAAGAACACAATGATGGTTAACATTAACCATGGGTGAGTTAAGTTGCTTTATGACAATGTCGGTCACGTAATAATCATTATGTCGCCTCTTCTGTTAACTTTACAGCAATACGGCTTCATAGACATGAACCCCATTAGTTAGGCCTTAGTGAATACTCACCGGACCCAACTCCACCCTACTCAACCTATCTCTTTACACATTGTCCAATCCAAAATCGCCACGTACCAATGGAATCACCAACAAGTTATCTAGCCTTTTTATGGTTGTCTTTGGAAAAAATAGAAAGTAAGGGAAAAAGGGCTAATTCAAAAAAAAAAAAAAAAGTATCAAGTTTAGGTCGAGTGATAAATCTTGCCTAAATTTTGTTATCTCATAAAAAAACATTAAATTTATGTTGAGTAACAAATCTGGCCACAACTTTTTTTTTGTCTCGTAAAAAATAAAACACCAACTTTCGGTCGAGTGACAATTCTAGCCCCAATTTTTTTTTTTTTTGTCTTGTAAGATATCATAAACTTTCACCATTATCCCAAATTTGGCCCCTACTGTTAACTCTCTATCTAAAGTCAACCTTGTTTCAGGAAAAGAGGTTTTAGTTGTGAGCTTGGCAAATCTCGTCAATGGTGTCTCTCGATAGACGGTGGTTTACAGCTTCATATTATGATAAAGCGATGAAGTTTGGTCAGATAAATTCAATCCGAAAATCTTCTTGACTTGCCAATGCAATGTAAGAGACGATGAACAACTTCACCATTATTCTTTAAGCTATGGCTCAAACAAGAAGATAATGAATGGTGCTTTAAATTCGACAAGCAAATACGCATGAATTTATTGTTGAGAACAATAATGGATTTAAGTTAAGGGGCCTAGATTTAGGATTTAAGTGAAAGTTTGTGATTTTTTGAGAAAAAAAGTTGGGGCCAAATTTGTCACTCAATCTAAAGTTGATACTTTTTTTATGAGATAAAAAAAGTTTAGGCCAAATTTGTTACTTGACCTAAAGTTGATGTTTTCTATTTTCAATTAGGCTGAAAAAAAGGACAAGGGATAAAGTGGACGCATCAAATCAAAGGACAATGATACCGTGAATTTTAAGTTTTACGCTCTCACAAACCTTAGCACAATATATATAATCTTGCCTTGAACAACTTTTTACACTTTTTTGGCTTGAAACCAATCAAATTTTCACAACGGTTAAAATTTGATATGTAATTTAGGCATAATTTTTCAAAATCTTTAAATATCTAAATACAATTTTAATTTTTAATTTTTGCATTTTAAAAGCATAAACAAACAAGTCCTAAGAAAATGTAGTTAACTCTAATCATTATGATTACATTATTTCGTTCTATTTTATTGTGCGTTATTTGTGAAACCAACTTATGTAAATATTTTGTATTGGAATAATATTTTGAATTTTAACAGGAAACACAAACAAATGAGTGCTAAGAAAATTCAGCTATTATGTGTCATTTGGGAAACCAAAACTATGTGTATATGTTTATATCTATCAATGATAGGAAAGTAAAATAGAGTGTAGTTAAATGGTTGAGTCTCATTATCACGAAACTCCATTCTTTCACCTTTCTTAAATTAATTAGACATATCACTTTACAATAAAGTAGAATAAAACTCAATCATCTCATTTGATATGGTAAAAAAGCCATTAAAAATCCCAAATTTTATCCACTATGATATTTACCTTAAACCTTTTTTGTGACACCAAAAATATTAAATTTGTACATATGTGATACATTTACCCTCCATAAAGTTTTTACATTGAGCATTGTTAAAAATCTAGCTTCATAGACAACGAAAGACAAATGGGATTGACATGTGAGTTGAGTGAAATAAAAATGATGTCGTTTTGATTGGAAAATCATTTGACAAAATGTTGATGGAGAGTAATGTATCGCATGGGTATAAAGTCAGGGTTCTTGATGTCACAAGAATAAGTTTAGAGTAAATGTGTCGTAATGAGTATCATAAAATGATCGCTTGTATTGCTTATAAAAAAAAAGAACAAAAATGTTTTCAACATCCATGAAAATGTCAATAATTGAAAATTTTCCCATTGATTACTTAATTTAGTTATTATAAGCGATTATTATTAAAAATATTTTTTAAATTATTTATTTATCGTGAAATAAATAAAGCCTTAATTTATTTTAATATTTCTAGAACAATATACGAACATGAACTTGCCGTGCATATATGAATGAGCCTTAAATCTTTCTTGTGTACACACACAGGTAGCATTGATGAAGTGGGATGTTTTGCTATTAGTATTTATAATTTAAGTACTTTTATTTATTTATTATTATCATGTACTTGGATATTGTGCTATAGGAATATTATATTAGATTAAGTTTTATAAAATGAATGAGGCGATTGGCCATTAATGAGGATAATTAACAAGTCAACATTTGATTATTAATTTCCAGAGCTTGAAAAGTGCGTGGTCTCTATGTAAAAAAACTCATAGGAGGAGAAAGAAGACAGACGTGGCTTTGAACCTAAAGCGATGGTTAATAATTAACCATGGCGATGGTTAATAATTAACCATGGTCAAGTTAAGTTGCTTTAGACCATCTCGATCACCTGGCAATTATTACGCTTCATCTTCTATCAATTTTATGATGCAAATGGCAGCACGTCCATGATGCAGATGGTAGCACGTCTTCATAGATATGAACCCTAATACTAATGCTAGGCCTCAGCACGCTGTCGTGCCACCGTCCTATCTCTCTTTGTATTATGTAACCTTTTTGGTTTTTATTTTATTTTATTGTTGATTTTTACAAATTGTTCTTTCTTTTACTTAGATGCTCTATGAGATAATGATGAGTGGAAAGTAAGGGCACGTGTTCTACAAAAGCGTACATTAAATTATAAAAAAATCATATATGAAAGCACGCAACAAAACACATTGTGAGAATCGTATGACTAAGAAGCGCCGAACACCTGTAGATTAAAAGTAAGGCTTCAAAGAATGGTGCAAAGATATACATCTACAAGTTTGTCTTGATAAAGGAGATTCACATATTTTTAGAGACGAGGTTTGTTATGGGGTGCAATTTCAGCAACCGATTGGTTTTAGTGGAAATCTGGCAAATAACCTTCATCACTTGCTAGCTGACCGGTTGCTCAGGACTACTCGCTAAACCTTCAGGTAACTCTCTTGTTTCAATAATGAAAAAAAAGAGAGGAAATGCATTAGAGAGACATTGGGAGGCGGATGAACAGCAACATCACCGTAGTCGAAGCGCTTGTAAGGAAACAAATCGTTGGAAAGGGACGATGAGAATTACGTTCTTTTCGGAAGAGTTACAAATTATAATGTTGAACAAAGTTATGAAGAGTTACTCATCTAATCACATCCTCTATGAATGATAATGGCTACTAGTCTTTCACACATAGCTCGGGTGCATACACACATACGAACATGTACTACAAAAGATCCTCCAAAAGTATGTTAAGGGGTATCTCGCGTAGTTTAGGCAAGTATTAGAGTATTCCCGCAAGAAAACAACATGGAGTTTTTTTAAGACTCCTAATTTTTCGAGGATGTTAAAAGATGATTTGCACATTCTTGTCATGTTTCAAGAAATGCGTTCTTATAATAACGAGGTTTGTTGGGTCTGACGTCACTGACTTGTCGCTAGCGACCAAATGGGAATTGTTGTGGTCTTGCAATACCATTACAAAACATCTACAAGGAAATTCGACAAAGATTCAATTGTGTATTGAATAGAGCTAAAAGAAGAGCTATAAATTTGAACTAAAAGGATATTCCAAACTAATTAATATGATTGCAATAGGAAACCTATATAGTAAAAGATTCTGTACAATCTATATATGCTAGAAAAAAAAAACTGTGGATATGTTCGTCGTTTTGCCCATTTTGCCCCTACAATCCTTTTGAAATTTATAAAAAAGGAGTGGCATGCATAAAATGTCTAAATATATCATTTTACATCAAATAAATGTGCAAGTTTTGGTATTGCCTTGTATTGAAAAAGAGATCTTTAAGGCAGTTTTATTAATATATTTAGAGAAAATGAGAAAACAAGGAAGAATGCAGAAGCATTTTATTCATAGGAAGCAAATAATTTTGAGAGATTAGGAACGAGAGTGAACTTCCTTAATCAAATTGTAATTGTTGTTTCGTATCTAATGATAGAATCTGGACAAACGATGGATGTATTAGTTACGGCAAATCAATCTCCAGGAAGATATTATCTGGCCGCTCAAGAATTTTCGAGTGAAGACATCGATTTCACCAATTTTGTCCACGAAGTTGCTACTGCTATCATCCAGTATAAAGGGAATTTTAGTCTGACGTCACCACCAAGTTACCCAAATGACACACTACCACTTTATCATGACTACAGTGCTGCAGCGAGTTTCACACAACAGCTGAGAAGCTTGGCATCTGAAGAACATCCCGTGGACGTCCCTGGCAACGAGACGACGAGGATGTTCATCACAGTTTCGGCGAATCACGTGGCATGCCCAGATGATTCGTGTTATTTGGGTGATTACAAAGTTGCCGAAGCCTTAAATAACATAAGTTGGGAGGACCCATCTGTCGATGTGCTACAAGCTTATTGCAGGTTCATCTCTCTCTCCCTTCTGATTTGAATATTTTTCACGTTAATGATAGATGAAGATCATGAGAAGCGCATCCTTTTGCCATTAATATGCAGAAACATCAGCGGAGTTTTACACCATGGATTTTCCCGATCTTCCTCCCGTTATGTATAATTTCACGGGAGATGATTTGTCGACCAGTCTTGCCGAGGCTGCCCAAGGGACATCCGTGAAAGTTCTGAACTACAACGAAACTGTAGAGATGGTGTTTCAGGGGACTAATCTGTTGGACCAATCAGAATATCATCCGATGCACATGCATGGATATAGCTTTTATGTTATTGGAGTCGGCTTAGGAAATTTCGACAACGAGACCGATCCTCAAATGTACAATTTGGTTGACCCGTCTAAAGTCAATACATTTGGAGTTCCTAAAAGAGGGTGGGCTGCGATTAGATTCAGGGCAAATAATCCTGGTATTCCTCATGCCCTTTTCTTTCCTTTTTGCATTTGGAAAAAAATACCATTTTTGCATTAGGAAAAGAATTCCACAACTAACATTCGAACATCGTACATGGTAGGTGTATGGTATTGGCATTGTCATATAAATCAACATATGAGCTGGGGAATGAGCACCGCTTTCATAGTGAAAAATGGGGACATGGAAGAGACGAGTATGAGGCCATCTCCTTCCTATATGCCTCCTTGCATCGCCTCCAAGGACAAACCATATGGCGAAATATATCAGACTTTAAAAAGTGACATCTAAGTACTAAGATCGGGTACAATCACTTAGCTATGAAAAGTCAAATGCATCATATGAGTACATGTTTGGTGCTTTTTGGGGTCACAAAAAAAAGTTTGGAATAAATGTGTCATATAAGTACAAGTTTGAGATTTTTTACGTCACAAAAAAAAAAAGTTCAGGACAAATGTATTATCATGGGCATAGTTTGGGATTTGTAATGGCTTTTTTTTTTTAATTTATTTATCAATTTGTTGTTATTCTTGTTGTTGTTGTTGTTGTTATTTATTGTTAATGTTTTTGGTCATTTTGTCCTCACGTGTCCACAAATTTACCCTTTCTTCCTCTCTTTCCTTTCTTTCATTCCTTCTAGGTATTTCCTTTTTATTTCACCTAAAAAATCAAAGCTCCCTAAATTTCTCGGTGCTTGTTGGGATGGAGCCCCATTGGTAATTTTATGGGTTCCTAACATTTTCCTCGATGAGGCTTTAGAATTCATAAGGAGAAGTGCGGGATTGTTCAAGGTCCTGCGGTTAGGACTCTGAAAGTAAAGGAGGATACAAATTATAATTGAAGGAAAGGATAGGTGAGGGTGATTTCATAATTTGACCTTTCGTTTGATTGGTTTGAACGACAATAGCCGTCTTCAATCATAAATGTTCCACCTAACATATAACTTTTTGACATGTGGCGAAGTTGTGGTACTAGCATTGCCACATAGATCGACATCTGAGTTGGGGTATGGATTTACGGTTTCCTTAGTCAAAGATGGGGATACTGAGGAGACAAGAACGACGCCACAATGCCTCCTTGCACAAGTGCACCCAGCATTGCCACGAGGGACAAGTCCTTTGCTGAAATGGATCGAATTTGAAAGGTCTTACAAGCGCCTTCACGAGCGGTGGTGGTATTGAGTTAAGAGTTTATATTATCCCACAGAACAATTGTGACATCCTGAATTTTCAGAATTCGTTTTCGATTAAATAAATTGGGCCTTTCGTTGACGCGTCTATAGTGCTATTCTCTAAGCCAATCACTCATGAGATAACTAGACTATCTGGGGAAGCAAGTAGGGAATTTAAATGCAATTGCACTTGAGAATTCGATAAAGAATCGACTGCTCGACCGTGTTGATCTGCAAGGGTCATTACGGCACCGTCAGAGATCGATCAGAAATCAGAGATAGGTTGATTCGACTGAGATATGTGATCAAATTCTGGGTGATTCCACTTGATTGAAAAAAATTCTCATCGATCGACATTAAATTGATTTTCTGTCGTTTTGGTACCCGGTGCCCGTAATTGAAACCTTGAGATTTTCACGACAATTGATAGTCGCTAATGTGTCGAAGATGTACTTTGTGACTTGAGATAAATCGATCACGGGTCAATTGCACCAAAAATTCATAAAAGTTATCCGGTAGACTAGGTCACGCTAAAAGTGCGCCGGATTGAAAATAACTGTGAATTTGAACCCGATTTCAGAAATTGAAAGTTTTAAGGTGTCACGAGCTATTTTAGGAACGTCGACTCATCCTCCGAAGAATTTTCAAAGATTTTAGGATTTTGCGGAATATCGATTCGGACGTCACGGAAAAATAACATAAATTCGGATTGGCCGAATTGAAGAGATTTTCGACTTTGCAAATCGAGCTACATGGCGAAGGAGACTTGTAGAAATTTTGTGACTTTTCTACATCAATATTTGACGTTGCATTTGGGAAATTGTTGACGAAATTGAAGTTCAAAATCCAATGAAATTCGGATCTAGAGGAAGAAAGTAATTTTTAGCTTTAAATGGGATAAGTGGTGGATTAATAATCAAGGAAAGTAATAGGAGACAAAGTAATAAATTAAGTGGATAGGGATTGTTGACTCTTCCACACGGTGGCTTCCTCGGCAATCTCTGCCAGCTGCTTCACGTCACTTTCATCATTCCCTTGAAGCTTATCCCGATTTCCCCACCGCATGCAGCTCAGCCGAAGTCTTCTGCCTCTGCTTTCTTTCGATTTTCTCATTCGAAGCTCCTTCCTTCATCCCCTTCGAGCTAGCTGCCGCATCCTGTGTCGTCTCCAGGCCCGGCCAACCGCCAGCAAAGAAGACCGACTCAGCTTTCTTCAATTCAGCGCCCATGTCTCCAGTTGCTACAGCTCAACACCACCGAAGACCTGGGCCCACGCGTCTTCAATATTGTCGAGCTACCACCGTCTGAAGAAACCCCCACCAGCATCTCCACCAAATCTAACCGAGTAGTTCGGCAAGCGAAGCCCTCGATTCAACCACCGAAGCTCTTCCATCTTGCCCCTCGTGTCTTCAGCTCCACGCTCGTGTCTTCTTTGGTAGATCTTCAGCTGAAGTCTTCAAGCGACACCGCACGACCGAAGCTGCCACGCCAAAGTCTTCATTCGGTTCGGTCAACAAGCGAGCGTCCCTCTCCGCGCGTCCAAGTCCATCGATCTTCAAGTCTTCTTGTCGCCAGCAACACCAAGCGAAGCAGCACCGTCCACGAGCCGCCGTCCCAGTCAACCGCCAACCTCAACGACTCCTTCGCTGCTTCGGTTTCTCCCATCAACGACCGAAATTTCGGTCTCCACCGAAGGCCCATCAACAGGCCCAGCAGCCGCGTGAAATCAGCTGCTCTTCAGCCCATTCGCTCCAGCAAGTTGGTTTGGTCCAACCTTCACGCAAGTCAGGCCCACAAGAAGTCAGCCCAGCAGAATTCCAGTCCAATTAATTGGGTCTTCAGCCCAATTCATCAAGGCCCAATTCCAGCAAATCAATTGAAGCCCGCGAAGCAACTCAAGCCCAGTCCATTTCAAAAGCAAATCTCAGATTTGGGCTGAGATTTGTAGGGCTAAGTTTAGGCCCGGCCCAAGTTCGTCGACGCTGCCGAAAATTGAGATTTCGGCCGCCGTCGCGTCGTCGTCGCGGTGAACCGGTTTTCGCGATACACCGGTGAGTTTATACTCTAAACTCTGCTTAGTAGGCTAATGACGTTTAAGGGGTGTTAGATTTATTTTATTATGAATTAGGTGGTTAGTTAGATTAAATTAGAAATTGAATTATTTAATTGAGCATGTTAGGTGGTTAGCATGGTTTAGCTAAGGCCTAAATAAATTGTACTATTTATCTAGCAGGGTTCGGGAATTTCTCCGAGTCCGTATTGGTTATTAATTTAATGATTCTGGCCTAGGTTAGTATTTTTAGAATTTAAATTTATTTATTTAATTAATTTCAGTAATTAATAAATAAATAATTATTTTTCCGGAAATTAGGCCGGGATAGTCGGTGACCGAATTTCGTGCTGATTGCAATGGTGTGGTTAATTTCTGCAATTGAGTGTTAAATTATGCAAATTGAGTGCTGATTGGATTTTTGTTATTTAATTCCAAAAATTGTGAATTTTCAATATTTATTCAAAAAATCCCGGGTGTCGGGTTTTAACACCGAAAATGGATTTTAAGTACTATATCAAATAGTGGGGTTTGAAAGAGATAGGTATCAGTCTTCGGTTCGAATTGACCGTGTACCCACACACGACTATTTTCAGGGATATTTTTAATACGAAGGAAATAGGCCGGATCACTATTTTAATGGAGGCATTTGAGTGCAATGCACAAGGTGTCTCCGGGCCGAGATTGAGTGGTCGTGTGTTGGTTAAGAGAACCAGTCTCGAGCAATTATGCCGGACGTTACTAAATCCCTTTTCGGGTTACCCATGCATTAGGGTAGCGGGTCGCAGTAGATTCTGAACCTACGCCCCTTCGGGGAAGCCGTCTAATTGAGAGACGTAGCCGTGCTCAAAGGAGGTGAGACGACGCCTGGCAATGCCAGAAGACCGCCAATAGAGTTGGCCGTACCCTTGAGGGGTGTATTTAACAATTGGAATGCATGATTGTTGAATTTGATGCACCCGATTATGAGACCAAATTGTGTGACATGGAATGAGACGTGTCATAATGGTTTGGCCTTATCATCAGGACCTTGGTGATTAATTGAATTGATGAGGTGTTCCAGTTGTTATGTGCATTGATTATATGCATTGCGATATGAACTATACTGACGTGCAGGGAAGGAAACTGAGGCGAGGTAAGTCCTCTATGCCAATTGAGTGGTTGTGTGGTTAAGACGCTTCTGGGCGTATTTCCCTCCTAATTGGGGTTTAGAGCTTAGACTTGCAAAGATTTTATCTCACCCCGTTGTGGGACAACATTTTCAGGTTCGTCGAGTGGGGGACCTGGAGATGAGAGAAGGTGATCAGAAGCGTAGGTCAGTTAGGACCGCTTCTTTCTGGAAGGCCAGTCTTTTGTAGTCTTTTGGCCATAGACTTTTGTACATGACTCAGTGTGAATATAAAAGCATGTTTGTTTGTGAATTTGTATCCTGCTTTTCTATCCCGAGATGATTACTGTCAGGGGATTTCTTTTCGCTTCCGCATGTGCAATAAAATGGAAAGGGTTGGCGACTCGTCCTGGGAAGTCGCAAATTATTATCGACCAAATAGGGATGGGCATGCGCTCGGTGTTCGGTGTTCGGGGCGTGACAACAATTGAATTATAAAATCACTTGCATAATATCTTTGGCATCAAACATCGCCTCCAAGGAATCTAGCATGGTATTAGCTTTTGACACATATTTGTATGTGTTGGGTATAGTGGGTACGTGACGAGATTGGTTTGAAGCACCATCCTTTTTTTGAAAGATGGCGATGTCACTCCCTTTTTCTTGTGTGGAAATTAGAGAGAGACAATTATGCTATGTGATAAAGGAGAAGGACCAACACGATGAATGAGATTGATGGTCATAATTTGGTCTCAGAATACCCAAAACTTTTTACTGAGATGATATTTTCCTCGGTTGCTAAAGCCCCTCTATTGATCTTTACAATTTTTGTATCATCATACTGGAATCGATTAAATGAAAGCTTTCATGTGTAGGATGTGGAAACAAGGAGAGCATCAGGGAATTGGTGATTTGACTTTTCAGGTCGTAGACTTAGCAGCAAGTCAATTTACATTTGTTGGCATCGTATCTGGTGTCGAAATTATGAGCCCATGGAAAAAGAGACTTCTTGCTCATATTCCTAACTTTTTGGGCAATTTTTCTTGCAAAACTTACTTCAACCATCCATCCAAAACACAAAATGGGCATGAATCTTAACTTAAAAACACTCAATGTAATGAATCGTGACTGGTCGCAAAAAATCTAGTATCATATCACATAATAACAACAAAATTGCACATATTGGTTGTAGAGAGAGAGAGAGAGAGAGAGAGAGAGAGAGAGAGAGAGAGAGAGAGAGAGAGAGAGAGAGAGAGAGAGAGAACAGGTTTTCTTTAGATACAAGCTATTTTTATCATCAATTATGCAGTAGAAGATGAAGTTATGCAGTAGATCGTCTTAGAATACAAAGATGAAAATACTGCAGTAGTCTTGATTGCCATCACAGTATGAATTCAGAATGAAGTGTACAATCATACCTGATGCATGAGAGCGTGTAAATTCTCCTCCAGCTACTAAATTTGAGCCTGCAATCTTCATTGATAAGGTTCCGTCATATAATGCCCACAAGCTTGAGCAACTCTTTCAATTCACCCTACAATATAGAATCAGGAACAATCTCAAAGCATGTCTACACAATACACCCTCCGATTCAAACATTTGACAGCCACAACTCACATTGAGATTGGATGAACAAAAGGTAACGATATGTTTCTTATTCTCATTGCTGCACTTACAGATCAATTATCTGTTGATGAATAAAAGGTAGTTTTGTAGAAGTTCCCTCTGGAAAAATTTGAAAACAGAAAGGGTATAAAGCTTCCTACATTGCTCTTCCATCGGTCCATTTGTGTGCAAAAATGCCTGCAAGTTGAATGAGTTATAATCTTCTATCCTTTCATTGCCACGACGTTGCTCCAAACCTTGCTCATATCTCAAAACTATATGATCCGCGCAAGTATAGTGGAGCCCAGTTTTCACGCTTTTCATATGTTTCCTTCAGCCAAGCATTTTCCCTTAAACCATTTTTGCTGAGAAGAGCATCCCACGCAGCATCAAATTCACCAACTGTATGGCTGATAAACACACTTCTCATATTCACATTTGCAATCACCACTCAGTGGACTCAAATCCTCACGTTCTTTTGTCTTAATTTGCCACATTGAGAATCGCGACTCAAAGGAAAAACATGTTCAATCACTTGCAGAATAGAATCATCATGATCAGCTATTATCGACTTGGAATGGCAGCCAGACATTGCCCTGAGCCACGTCTCAAACAACCATATGAAGGACTCCTTTGATTCATCAGCAACTAGAGCACACACAAGAAGAAGAACCGGCTGCTTGTGGCGATTGACACCAACAAAAGTAGAAAATGGCACCACATAATTGTTTTGCTTATAGGAAGTATAAAAAATGATGGCATCACCAAACTGACTGCAAGAAAACATAGATCAGCCATCGGCCCACAAAGAACTCCTACAGCAACCCATCTGTACATCGACAGCATAAAAGAATCCGATGTCCTCAGTGGATTATGTTACTTATTATAACAAGAAAATGCAGTGATTATCGACAACATTCCTACGACACTAGTTAAATTAATTCAAAATAGAAACAACATATTTTCAAACTCATTGAAAGTAAAGAATTCATGCGTTCTGATTAAGTTACTCATAGTCATCATAACGAGAAAATAGGGCGATTATCTTCATCACACTGTACGAATAAAGTTTTAAACCGTACTTGGCGAAATTTCCCAGTTATCTATTCAAGAGCTTCAAGTAATACCTCAGCATCATTTGATAACATATAAGTAGCAAGCAACAACCACAATCCAGCATGAATGCAAACACAAGATAGTGAGAATCGCGACCCAATCAGCATGAGATCATCAAGACTGAATCGACCTTTGGTCAATTTCAAAGCGCGATATCCCAGGACTAAATATCGCCGACCCTTTTTGTTTATTACGCATGCGTAAGCAGTTATAAATCCCCAGACAATAAAACAATGTGATAGAAAAGCTGGCCATATTTTTCATATTGAAATTCACAACCACACTTTTGTTAGCAACACAACTCAGAATATTTACAATATTATTCACAGCATACTTGTCTTACACATATCTACACTAAGACAGGGTTCACAAAAGGGATGGGATCTCAATCCACATCTGGGTTGTACTCAGGATCCCTTTTTGGATCATCTTCTTCTTCAAAAATCTTTCTCCTCCTCAGGTTTCACTTCAATGTTCTCCTTCTCCGATTCCTCCTCCTCGGGCTCACCTACGGCCTGAAATGTTGTCCCACAATTGAGATGAGACTATGTCTCAGCAAGTTCTACCCCACTAAGACTCAATTAGGGAACCAATACACCACATGGTTGCCTAAGCACAGCACGAGTCAGAAGACTTACCTTGGCATCAGTTCCAACCTACAATTCAAGGTCATATACAGATGCTTCATATAACACTTCGAACAGTCAATCAAATCACGACAATCAGATCAAATCATTGACCAATCGAGCTAGTCGATTACATGACACTCTGACCATTTCCCGGGTCATTCTAGTCATTGCTATATAGTCTCAACTAATAAAACCAATGATCGAGCCACATGCATTCTTCGAGGCGATATTTCTTATCACCGAGCCACGTGCATTCTCTAAGGTGATGGAACTGATCACCGAGTTACGTGCATTCTCCAAGGTAATACATGAATTTACCGAGCCACATGCATTCTCCGAGGTGATGTAGAACCTACATTGATCCACTATACAAAATGCCCATTCTCCCAAATGACGTACTTGGTTATCGAGCCAGCATACTTCTCACATATTCCCTTTCATTTCCACAATTTCCACTGAAATTCGTAGTCTACCACCATACCTCTGCCACTGACAATCAACCCTCAATTGTCCAATGGTCAATTATTCAAATCAATTCAATTTGGGAATAATCTCCTAAAAATCCAAAATTTATTTAATTCAGCACAACATATAACTCAATTAAATAAATGGACTGCACCATGAAAATCAGTACGAAATTTCAGTAGCCGGCTATCTCAGCCTTAATTTCCGAAAAATAAATAAATAAATAATTAATTTCAAAAAATAATATTAAAAATTAAAAAATTCAATTTAACTCAAAATAAAGCCTAATTAAATAAACGGGCTGCACCACGATCATCAGCATAAAATTCCGATCACTGGCCACCCCGGTTGAATTTCCAGAAAATAAATAAATAATTAAATTAATTTCGAAAAATAATATTTAATTACTAAAAATTCCACTTAGGCCCGAATTGCCAAATTGAAGCCTAATAAGGGTTGGGAAAAATCCTGGGCTACCCTCAATAAATAGTAGACCACATTTACGTGCTAATTGTATCATCAAATTACCTAATTTGCATCACAATTGACTAATAAACACTAATCTATACTAATCTAACCACCTAAACCTAATTAATTAAAACTAAACAAACCTTAAGTATAATTAGTCCACTAAGAAAGGATTAGTGAGATTACTCACCGGAATCGCGTGCAAATCGGATCAATCCGACGGGGGTGACGCGAGGAACAATACTTCCCAAAGCGACTCTCAGGATCGGGGCCCAGAAACGGCCCAAAAGCGGGCCCGAACCAGCTGGAAACCCACTCGGTGGGTCGTTGGTTTGGCTATGAAACAGGGGGAAATAGAGATGGTTGGGGGCGGAGAAGGGTCAAGAAGGCAGGTGGCGGTCCGGTGAGGTCGTATGGTGGCTCGGCACCTTGCTCGGCCGCTCACGATGGCTGGTCGGTCTCTCCAACGAACGAACAGAAGCTGCAGGGGTCGGGTTGCAAGGGAAACGACACACGCGACCAGGCGGTGGTGCAATCGGCGATTCGGTGAGGTGGCGTGCGAGTGGCGGAGCACGGGCGGCGACGACGAGTCTTTAGACGAGCCGCTGTTCTGTTTTGCTGTCTTCGCTGGTCTCGCACGAACGAGAGAGGAAAGAGGGAGAAGGAAGGTGTCGAGAGAGAGAGAGAGAGAGAGAGAGAGAGAGAGAGAGAGAGGGAGGGTGAGGGAGGGTAAGAGAGAGAGAGAAAGGGGTTTGAAAAGTCAAAGAAGAAAAAAGAAAGAGGAAGACAGCCCAAGCATTCGGTGGAGGGGGCAATTCGCACGAGGGAAAAAGAGGGAAGGAGAGAGAGAGAGAGAGAGAGAGAGAAAGAAATAACAAAAAAATAATATCATTATTCTTATTTTTTTTTTTCTCTTTCCCTTTCTATTTTCTTTCCGTCTTCAATTTTTCTTCCAATAATTTCTTTTCCGAAATTTCGGACTCATCGATAATTTGACGGACGATGAGACGAGGTCTTAAAAATGAATTGTGACATGCTCGAATATTCGATTCCTGAAACCAAATTAAATTCCATGGTTAGAATCGATCAGACTCGATTTTAGCCTAATCCAACTAATTAGGTAGCTTTTAGGGATTTTACCACGGATACATCCCTTAACGGCTTCACCTAATAGGTTAGTTAACTCGTGAGTGATCAGCTCTGAGAAAAAGGACCATAGGTACATCAACAAAATGTCCATTTCACTTTATCGAAATTGGGTCAAATTTCAGGATGTCACAACTCTTCCCCTCTTATAAAAATTTCGTCCTCGAAATTTAAACCATTACACACTTTGCTTAAAAAGGTGGGGGCACAATTCTCTCATTGACTCTTCAGTCTCCCATGTTGCTCCTTCAATACCGTGGTGTTGCCAGACCACTTTGACCAACGGAATGGTCTTGGTACGCAGAACTTGCTCTTTGCAATCGACAATCTGCACCGGGCTTTCCACATATGACACACGGTCATCCACGTCCAATTCCTCAAAATTGAGCACGTGGGTCGGATCAGGCTCGTACTTCCTTAACATCGACACGTGAAAAGACGTCATGCACTTGCGCTAGTCTTGGTGGCAACGCAAGACGATACGCTAAGGTCCCGATTCTCTCAAGAATCTCGAATGGACCTACGTACCTCGGACTCAGCTTGCCTTTCTTTCCAAAGTGCGAAGTTCCCCTCATTGGTGATACTTTTAGGAAAACGTGATCACCAACTTGGAATTCCAAAGACCTTCGACGCTTGTCTGCATAACTTTTCTATCTGCTCTGCGCGGTCTTTAATCTGTCTCTGATTACTGCCATGGCATCTACTGATTGCTAAACCAACTCTGGGCCTGTTATCTTCCTTTCTCTGACTTCATCCCAACATACTGGAGTTATGCATGCTCTGCCATACAACGCTTCAAATGGAGCCATCTTGATACTTTGCTGGTAATTGTTGTTGTAGGCAAATTCTACCAGGCGCAATTGATCTTCCCAACTTCCTTTGAAGTCTATTACACAAGATCTCAGCATGTCTTCAAGAGTCTGAATTGTCCTTTCAGACTGGCCATCCGTCTGAGGATGATATGCCGTACTATACTGAAGCTTTGTACCTAAAGCACTCTGCAAACTATTCCAAAAAGTAGCAGTAAACCTCGGGTCTCTATCTGAAGTTATCGTAATCGGCACTCCATGCATTCAAACCACCTGACGCACGTATAAGTCTGCGTGCCTATCAAGACTAAGGTCCTTTCGAACTGCGATGAAGTGAGCCGACTTTGTTAGCTTGTCGACTACTACCCAAATCGAATCATTCCCTCTCTGACTCTCTGGTAGTCTAGTCACAAAATCCATCGTGATATGCTCCCATTTTCACTCTAGGATCGCAAGAGGTTGCAGAAGTCCTCCCGGCTTGCAATGCTGGGCTTTTACTTGCTGACAAGTCAAACACTTGGTGACATGCTTGGCAATGTCCGCCTTTGTACCTTACCACCAATAGTGTTGACGTAGGTTTTGATACATCTTGGTATTTTCAGGATGAATGCTGTAGCTGCTACGATGTGCTTTAGATAAAATTTCTTCTCTAAGCTCTATATCGTCAGGTACAACCAAACGCCCACGGAGCCTCAGTTCCCATCATCGAAACCTGAAAATAAGCCTTTCTTTTATAAGTATCCTCTTGAAGAATTTTTCATACGTTTGGATCTGTTGGTTGAAGTTATTTGATTTTAACCTGGACATCCAGTTCAATTCTGAGGGTGGCCATAAAACTTGAAAGGTGGCCTACCTCAAATTTGAATTCTGAATCCCGAGCTCTCTCGATTAGGTTCCACTCCTTAACCAAGATCCGCGCCATTGAAGACATCCGACTCAATGCATCAGCGACCTTGTTCGCCTTTCCCGGGTGATATAGAATGTCACAATCGTAGTCTTTCAATAATTCCATCCATCGGCGTTGTCTCATGTTCAACTCTTTCTGAGAGAATAGATACTTGAGATTCTGATGGTCCGTGAAGATTTGAAATTTTTCACCACACAAATAATATCCACAAATCTTCAGAGCAAAGATAATGGCTGCAAGCTCTAAGTCATGCATTGGATAGTTTTGTTCATGCGGTCTCAACTAACGGGAGGCGTACGCAACAACCCTACCATGTTGCATCAGCACGCAACCCAACCCTTTAAATGACGCGTCACTATAAATCTTGAATCCTCCAGGACCAGATGAAATTGTCAGCACATGCGCGGTAGTCAACTTTTCCTTCAGCTCTTGGAAACTACATTCGTACTTATCTGTCCATACAAATTTTTCTTTTTTCTTTGGTAGCTTTGTTAGAGGCGACGCTAACGATGAGAACCCTTCCACAAACCGTCTGTAATAACCTGCTAATCCCAGAAAACTTCTGATCTCTGTCACCGATGTCGGTCTCTGCCAATTGATCACGGCTTCTATCTTACTCGGGTCGACGGAGATTCTTTCTCCGGAAATCACATGACCTAAGAATGCAACACGAGTCAATCAAAACTCGCATTTGCTAAATTTAGCATACAACTGATGAGTTCTTAAGGTCTGGAGTACTACTCTCAGATGATTCTCATGCTCTTCATCACTTCTCGAATAGACCAAGATGTCATCAATGAACACGATCACAAACTGATCTAAGTATTCCTTGAATACTCCATTCATCAAATCCATAAAGGCAGCTGGTGCATTCGTCAACCCGAATGACATTACTGTAAACTCGTAATTACCATACCGGGTACGAAATGCTGACTTAGGACTATCCTCCTTCCTAATCCTCAACTGATGATATCTTGTCCTCAAGTCGATCTTTGAGAATATCGACGCCCCTTGCAGTTGATCAAACAAGTCATCTATCATCGGCAATGGATACTTGTTCTTGATCGTTACCTGATTGAGCTGCCGATAGTCGATGCACAAACGCAACGAATCATCTTTCTTCTTAACAAACAAAACGGGTGCTCCCTAAGGTGATGCACTAGGACGAATAAGTCCCTTATCCAGTAATTCTTGCATCTGCACCTTCAGTTCCTTCAACTTAGATAACGCCATTCGATAAGGTGCCTTTAAGATCGGTTCTGTCCCTGGTACTAGCTCAATTACAAATTTAATCTCTCTTTTTGGCGGCAACCCTGGCAATTCTTTTGGAAAGGCATTTGGAAACTCTTGTACCATTGCAATATCTTCCATTTTCAGCTCCTCAATTGTCATATCTACGACAGTTGCTAAGTACCCACGGCAACCCTTGTCTAACAAACGAGCTGCTTCCGGCAATGAGATAAAGGAAATCAAGGGTCCTCCTCGATTCCCGACAAACTCGAAGCTCTTACCCCCTAACGGGTCAAAATGAATCGCTTTACGATAGCAGTCCATTTTAGCTCATTGATTGATGAGCCAGTCCATGCCAATTATCAAATCGAAATCATACATAGCTAGGACTAACAAGTCAATTTTCCCCACTCGCTCACCAATCTCTAACTTGCACCTCGAACATCCCAAAGCAGCAATAAATTTATTTTTCAAGGGTGTAGATATGCAAATTGCCGACTCCAACAATACAGGACTCAACCTTAGCATCCTAACATATTGCTCGGCAATGAAGGAATGGTTGCTCCCGAATCAAACAAAGCATAAGCAGGTTGGTCGTTGAGCGAGACCGTACCTGTGATCACGTTAGGCGCAGCTTCTGCCTGACCTTGGGTAATCGCGTACACGGTGCCCTGAACTAGAGGTCTCTGCTGTCCTCCCTGCGGTGCATTCTGAGGCGCATACCCTCCTATCTGTCTCATCGGTGGCGGCGGCAGCAACTAGGGTTGTCTTCCTTGGACAATTTCTGGCCATATGGCCTTGTTGGCCACATATAACATGCTCCCGGTCTAGAGTGGCATGGGGCTGCCCCGTGTCGCCTTCCACAAAAGCGACATGGATCGTTCCTACTAGGCATGGGCCTATTGAATCCACTTTTCTTGTTGGGCAGGCTTTGGAATCGGTTTCCAGGCATAGGCCTCTTTCCCTGACGAATACTTTCTCGCTAAGAGTTAAACTTCGATCCAAATGAGGCAGCTCTATCATTCTGATCTCTCTCGATCATCTGAGCCCTCTCATAAAGGTCATTATAATTTCTTAGATTTAGCAAAATCAGTGGACTCCTCAACTCCGGCCTAAGTCCATCTCTAAATCTTCTCACTCGGTTTGCTGGATTTTCAACTAATTAAGGGGCATATTGCGACAGTTCAGCAAACTTTGCCTCATATTGATCCACAGTCATAGAGCCTTGGCGAAGGCGTTGGAACTCAGCCATCTTCATCTCTCTAGCAATCTCTGAAAAGTATTTCCTGTTGAAGGCCTTAACAAAGGCATTTCATTTTGGGGCTACACCTTCAAGAAATATCGCTCCTTGAGTGGTTCTCCACCAAGTACTCACAACTCCTTCTAATTGGTAGACTGTGAGGACCACTTTCTCAGTCTCAAAGCACATCCATAGAGCAAAGGCTTTCTCCAGTCCTTGGATCCACAGAGTAGCAACTTCGGGGTCTCTTGCCCTAGAAAACTTTGGTGGCTTCAATTTCAAAAACTATTCCACTGAGCTAGGCATCGGTCTCCTAGGCGGGAATTCAACAGGTACGGCGGCAGGTGCGGCTGCAGCAACAGCATTGGCAGCAACAATAGTGGTGGCTGCAACAGCGGCAATAAAGGCAGCTATTTGGTCCCGGGCCTGTTGCCCCATCATCTCACGCATAGCATCCAACGCTTGTGTGATCCCAACTGTTCCTTGATCAACTGGGGTTGCTACCCCAGCACTAACAGGATGTGGTGCTACTCCACTCGCGCTAGCCTCAGCTGGCGCTCTACCTTGGCCAACTCGGGCACCAACTCTTGTCGGCGTCCTAGCTCGAGTCACAGAAGATAAGGTCCTTTGCCTAGGAGTCCTCGGCTCCTGATCACTCATCTTACAGGCTTTCTACGAAGACCTGCCTTCCAATTCAACACCGAATTAGAAGTCGAGTGATTACAACAAACAATTATACCAATAAACTATCACAGACATGCACCAGCATGGATTTAAAGGCCTTTCCTACTAACTATCCCATGGTTAATGCTCCTTATCACTCCAATCTTGAACTTCACTCTGATACCACAAAAAGGGGATGTCACGCCTCGATCCTCAGGCATGCACACATCCCTTACCTTTGGTCGATTTTAAAGTGCGATATCCCAGGATTAAGTATCACCGACCCTTTTTGTTTATTACACATGCGGAAGCAGTTATAAATCCCCAGACAATAAAACAATGGGATAGAAAAGCTGGCCATATTTTTCATATCGAAATTCACAACCACACTTTTGTTAGCAGCACGACTCATAGAATATTTACAATACTATTCAGAGCATACTTGTTTCACACTTATCTACACTAAGACAAGGTTCACAAAAGGGATGAGATCTCAATGCACATCCGGGTTATATAGTTGAAGTTGCTTTTAAATGGAGACATTGTGTTACAGATTATTCCCGAGGTAAATGCTTGAAAACTGCAGGAAAATCATGGTACGAGCTGGAAGTTCTTATCTATCGAGGGCTAAAGTCTCTGCTACAAGGGCTGAACCCCGAATGGAAGACATCCTGCAGGCATTGGCCAATATAGGAAATCTTATGGAAGACAAGCACAGCAACAACTTGGAGTGGAACGTCACCCTTAAGGACTGGTGGAACAATTTCTGAAGCTGAAGCCACCTAAGTTTAGTGGAACAGAAGTCCTGAGGAGGCGGAACAATGGATAGATGGAATGGAACGAATTTTCAGGTTGTTGGACTGCAATGATGCTGAGAAAATAACTTTGGCAAAGTACCAACTGGAGGGAAATGCAAAGTTTTGGTGGAGAGCTTCAAGAAAAATGATTTTTTCACCAGTGCGAGATAAACCGGGATGAGTTTGTTAGAGCTTTCAATAGGAAGCATTTCTCTCATTGTGCTAGGGATAAGAAGATCACTTAATTTGTTCAGTTAGAACAAAGGGAGTTGATAGTGGACCAGTATGAGGCAAAATTTTCTGAATTGTCTAAATATGCTCTCAGGCTGATTGAGGATCGAGAGGAAAAGGCTAAGAGATTCCTGAAATGGTTGAGGACTGATATCAGGAAACAACTAGTGCCTCTGAATATAAAGAATTATAATGAGATTTATGAAAGGGCACAGTTGGTAGAGCAAGAATTAGTGAGAGAGCGATAGGAATCCAAGAAGCAGATGACCTTTAGTGATATTCAAAAGGGTAAGAGACTCTATCCTGGACAAGGTCAGCCCTGGGAATCTAAGAAGAGGAATAATTTAGGAAATTTTGGAAAAGCCAAGAGTGGCCCAGTTCTAGGGAAGGTACCCTACTAGGGTAATACTTGTCAGAGGTGTGGTGGACATCATGGGTCAAGATTTTGTAATGGCCCCGTAGTCCAGGAGTTCCTGTCCGTGCATGTTCGTGGTGACGGGATCATGATGGGGATGTTGCCGCCGTTGCCAGCCAATGGACCGGACTGGGTGTGATCATGTGTGTGATGGGTAGCGGATGACGCTTTTGGATAGCCGACACTAGATGATGGCTGACACTGGATGATAGCCGACACTGGATGATGGATCGGTGTACATGATTGCTGTGGGGTCGGGTACTTTTGGTTATAGCCGAGCTTAGTAAAGCCTTGGCCTTTTGATTTACAGACTCTTGATGTGCGATCAAATTATGTAAATAAAAGTGGTTCGGCTCTAACTTTTATATATATACGAAATGTGTAGTTGGTGTGCATTGCATTGTATTATTTAGTTTGAGTATGGGTTAGGGAGATGTCGAATATGCTTCCATTATATAAACTGCGCTAGGACTGATTGAAAAAAAAATATAAACCCCCAAGATATATGGACCCACTACAACTCTATGGTATCGGAGTGAATATTGCCAAGTCAAGTGAAAGGTAAATGAGCTATGGTAACTCTAATGATTCGGGGGCTGTTCGTGGGGTGCCACATGTCAATAATCATTTTAGTAAGTGCAGGTCCACTAATTGAGTTGTATTATCTTCTCAGATGTCAAGTGCCAACTTTATAATATTGGGAACTCTAGTGAGGAGATAATCAAGAAAGAGCTAAAGTCCGAACCTACCTTCTTTCGAAAGATATGAGCCAACTGATATATATTAACTATTTTTTACACCACATCAATTATCCAATGTACTTTTTCTAACGCAACTAAAACATACATCTCATCTTATAATGTACATTAAAAAAGAAACTAGATCATTATGTACCCCATTTTAAATTCGAATCTGTCCGACGTAAAAAGTGTCTTCATTGACACTGTTTCCTATGATGACTACAATATAAATGTATAATATATTAGAATATGCACCACATGTATATTACAATACACGTGTGCTTAATATTAGATTATATTTTTTCATTTTATTTCTACCATGAAGAAAGTAATTAATATCGATCATACATACACATCTCATAGCAAGTGGATGACAACTTTAAGAAATGCTCAAATTATTCCTATGAAATAATGAAATGTGAGTTTGAAAGTGAAAGTAGAGTTACAATCTCCATTTTGCAATTTAGAAAACAAATGGGCAAAAAGCTCAAAGGACGGCACAAATAAGCGATCTTTAACTACAGAAACCAACCAATTAATTTCAGGAAGAAACCCATAAGGTCAAGATTGGTTAGATTTAAATTTAATTTTCAAATTTAAAATATAGTTGTCGAACTATTTGAATAAAATATGCAATCAACTGTACATAAGCCACCAAAGATAAGTTTTTAATATTCTATGTAACCTTTTTTATTCCAAAGATGAGACCATAAATAAAACCTCTATGGTAGTGCTAAAGATACCACTGAGTCATAAAGATGTAATCAACTATACAATTTGATAATATACGTATAATTACCACAAAAAAAAAATAATGTATGTAAAATTTACAAGTGTACTGGAAAATTTCACTAATCTTAAATCTATCTAATTTCATGCAAATGTAAATTCTAATACCGAGAAGTGTATAATCAACTAAAATCAAAGTAAAATCTTGACACAATACTAGAGTTACACAATTACCCTTAAAAAAAAGCATATACTAACATATCAAAATTCACAAGGTCAACAACCAAGAGTGTATCCGACCAAAAAAAAAAAAACAAGAGTGTACTGTTATTTTAATACAATCATTTCCAGAAAGATTATTAGTATTCCAAGAGTTAACAAAAAAGAATATATTGATGGCTAGAATGCTCTAGCCACATCATCTAAAATAAATTGTTAATTGAGAAGAATATATAACATAATCTTCGAAATTTAGTCTTATTATTTGTTCAAATTATAATATCACAACGTTCAGTAAAAAATTTAATACAATAATGAACAGTAAAGTATAGCCTATGCCTGCCAATGGGCATTGAGACTAGCGTATAAGCATACCTAACAAAAGGCAAAAAAGAAAAAGGCAATGTCTAATTTCATGAATTTAGGAAATGCATTAACAAAATACGGAAAAATAATATATATATAAGTAATGCTAAATCAAATCGTAAGCAAAAAATAATACTATAAAGAGTACCTAATTATTAATATCAATATATCCATGTTTATAATGTAGAAAAGAAAACGGCAAAACTTTGTTTAAATAATATTTCCATGATGGTAGAGAAAAAAAAGGTATTGGGGAGACCATCCAATATGAAAATAGAATTGTTTCAACCCGGTCAAAAAGAACTTAACCATTGCGAGATTCCTTGGAAGATTAAATACTTGCCAACATTTTGGGTTTTACACTTGAACATTTCACTTTTGACGCTTACACTGTTCATGCTAAAATATGATTATTGGATATGAAAGAACCATTCCGTTGAACTAAAGGAAAGTAATCAGACGTGACCCCTTTTGCAAGAATGAAATGCAAAGAAATCCCTTTCTTGTGGTAACGGTAAGTGAGGGGGCAAAGAAAGGGATCAATTCCCAAGTTTCCTTGTTGTGTCAACATACGAAAGGAATGTTCCTCTTTTCTTTCTCTATATGATGTGCAACGAGCATAAATGCAGGCAGCACTCAGGAACCATTTCTTCATCGTTTCTTATCTTGTTGCTTGTATTTCATTCAGGCTTGCTGCTATCAAATTCGATCCTTCGGTATCACCCGTACTCCTGGTAACTTTGCTCTCAGTTATTTTCAACATGCATGCATCGATTTATTGTTTTGTGAAATATAGGATCACTGATTTGTTTTCACTAGCAATTTCATTGCCTCTGAGAGCATGTTAGACGAGTAAACACAAGAAGCACGTAAAATCTTAGACAATAATTACCGACCTTGGACCCGACTTTGGTGAGGCTCCATATGCATATTGATTTAGGCCTCACTCCTATAATATGCATGGATGATGAGAATTCCTATTTTCAACATCTCAAGTTGGTCCCCCCACAGCCCGCGTGGTGGATTTCAAGCTCTACACTTTCACAAGCATCAGCAAAACAACTAAATGCTTGTTTTTTTTATTTATTAAATAGTCTTATTTCAGGTGCAATGCTCGTGTGAAATCATCTGTAATAAGTCCCTCATAATGACATTTGTTACTAATTATATGCAATTGCATAAAGGAATAATATATTTATGAAATATGAAACAAACCCGACATGAGAATTCATTGAAGTATGCAAAAGGATTGTCATGCATAGAGAAAAATGCATTAAAAAATAATGATTAAGACTAATCCTATTACTGGGGGGAGGATGAGCATGTCGCAATTTAACTAAAGTAGATGCGTTACGGTGCACAATAATTTATTCAGAAGACTAATCATACTTCTTATGAAAAACAAACGATTGTTATCATGATAAGATAAATAGTTGTTGCATTTTTTTTTTTATGTAAAATGAATAATAGATGTTGTTGCGATGTTTTGATTTGATTGTGTATATTGGATAGAGCTAAATGAGAAAAAGAATATGTTTGGGGATAGAAATAAGAGCCCGACTTAAAAGACAAGAGAGATGACTTTTCTTATAGTAATTGTTAAAGAAAAGCTACAAATTTGAATTAAGTGAAGGATTCTAAACTAATCAATATGGTTACAATAAGAAACTAAAAAATAAGAGATTGTGTACATATGGTATATGCTAGAAAAAACGAGAGGTATGTCTGACGTTTTGCCCCTTCACGGGAATTTTTTTAAAATCCCTAATTATAGGGTTTTACATTGCATAAATGTGCAAGTTTTGAAATTGCCTATTATGGGAATAAATCTGTAAGGCAGTTTTATTTATTTATTTCGAGAATAGGAAACAGTAAAGGAAGACAACAAAATGTAGAAGCATTTATTCTTAGGAAGCAAATAATTTTGAGAGATCAGCAAGGAGAGTGAACTTCCCTGATCAACTGTATTGTTTTAGTAATATAATAGCAATATTGTCATGTGACAATATGAGGAGAGTTTTGAATTGAAAGGTGTAGTGTTGGCATCAACATGTAAAAAAATCCATCATGTTACCTAAGCATAGAACTTTCTAATTTCACATAAAGAATCCCTATCCTAATGTGCATTGCATATTTATAATCGTATATGCACATATATATCAATAACTAGTTAATCGTAGGTCACATCTCAAAGTACCCGAATCACAGCAAACTAATATTTCCTAGGCATATAACGTAAGTTTTGTTACCAACTTTGTCATCCATTAAAGCCATCCCAAAAGTATAAAGAATGATAGGTCATCTTTTTACAAAAAGGTAAAGAATGAAGCCTTCGAAAATATAGAAGTGTTCTTGTGGGCATCGGATGCGACCTTGGTGGGTCCACATATGTTATTTAGACTTGCATGGATGACCCGGACTCCTATGTATGACAGGTAAAGTCAGTCATGTAAGTTGATAATTAGATTTGTCAAGCTTTCGATTTGCCAATCTTAGGCGAGCATCAACATTAACTTGTTATACATGTCGTGAGAAGTCCCTACCCTTGGACAGACTAGACTAATATCTTCCTATCCACAGAGAGATAGAGAGAACCAAAATGGCGGAAGCTATCATCGTCGGTATTGCTGGAAAGATCGTTGCTTATCTGGTTCCTCAAGCACTAGATAACGTTGGAATGTTATGGGGCGTCAATCGTGAACTCGAGGCGCTTGGGGACACTGTCTCCACTCTTCAGTCTGTACTAGACCATGCAGAAGAGCAATACCACCGGAGTCCCCAAATCAAAGTTTGGGTTGATAAATTGAAAGAAGCTTTCTATGATGCACAGGACATGCTTGAAGAATTCAATATAGAAGCTATGCAACGAGAACTAAGGGGCCACAATGAAATGATGAAGGAGGTAAGGACATTTTTCTCAAGTTCAAACCAACTTGCTTTTAAAATGAAGATGAGTTACAAACTAAGAGCCGTGAGGAAGAGAATAGAAGCCATTAAGGCTGATAAGGGATTCCACTTGGATGAGCGCCCCGAGAGAGAGTGGAGGAAGAGAGAAGAGACACATTCATTTATACGTGAGGGAGATATTATAGGGAGAGAAGATGATAAGAAGACGATTGTGGAATTTTTACTCAACTCAAACGTGCAAGAGAACGTTTCCATCCTTCCAATAATTGGTATTGGGGGGCTTGGAAAAACAGCTCTCGCTCAAAGCGTGTATAATGATAAGATGGTCAGTAAACAATTTAACTTAAAAATGTGGGTTTGTGTCTCTGATGACTTTGACATGAAAAAAATAGTGAAAAATATCATAGCTTGTGCAGAAAAGGAAGAATCAATTGATGATGCAATGGAACGATTGCAAAGTAAACTGAGGGGAGCAATTGATGGAAAGAGATATCTTTTAGTTTTAGATGATTTGTGGACTACAGAACTAGAAACATGGTTGAGCTTGAAAACTTTATTGTTGGGAGGTGCTAGAGGAAGCAAGATCCTTATAACTACACGCCTTCCTTTGGTTGCGGAGATCACCGGCACTACTCCGCCTCATCTTCTCAGGAGCTTATCTGAAAGTGCGTCTCTCAAATTACTAATGCAAATTGCTTGTTGTAAAGAAGAGGAGATACAAAATCCCGACATGCTAGCTATTGGTAAAGATATAGTAGGAAAGTGCTCTGGGGTTCCATTGGCTATTCGAACTATTGGGAGTTTACTCTTTAAGAAAAGTAAACTTGAATGGTTGCGATTCAAAGAAAATGAGCTCCCAGATGTGTCTAGAAGGGAAGACGGCATAATGTCAATTCTTAAGCTTAGTTATGACCATCTTCCTTCACATTTGAAACAATGTTTTGCGTTTTGTTCATTGTTTCCCAAAAATTATAAGATAAAGAAGCAAACTTTGGTCAATCTTTGGATGGCGAAAGGATTTATCAAGCAATCAAATGGACCTCATCATTTAGAAGACATTGCTTGTGGATATTTCAAGGATCTTTTGTGGAGTAACTTCTTTCAAGACTATCAGGAAAATGAGGAGACTTGCAAGATGCATGATTTGATGCATGATCTAGCTTGCTTAGTTGTAGGGACCGAGTGTTGGGTAACATGGGATCACCCAAAACACAAACTTGAAAGAACTCGTCATATATCTCATGATTCAACTTCTAATTTCATGGGTAAACTTCCAATCTCACGATTGAAAGCAAGCACACTAAGAACAATTTTGCTCTTCACAAGAGATTGGAGAGGGGAACCAACAAGTGAAGCAAATCTACACCGACTCATTCAAAGTTTCAAGAGGTTGCGCATCTTGCATCTGCATGCCGCAAATGTCGAGAAGGTGCCAAGGTCCATTGGTAAGTTGAAGTATCTCACGTATCTCGATCTCTCTTACAATAAAGCACTCAAAAGTCTTCCTAACTCTATTACGAGGTTGCAGAATTTGCAAACACTTAATCTTAACTATTCTAGCTTGGAAGAATTGCCAAAGGGTATAAGGAAGTTAGTTAGTCTTCGAATTCTAAACATAGATGATTGTGATAAACTTTATTATATGCCATGTGGATTAGGGCAATTGAGTTTGTTGCATAGGTTAAATTGCTTTATATTGCCCAAATATAAAGCTTTTACTAAGAATTATTGCGGACTTGGGGAGCTAAATAGGCTTAATAACATCCGGGGAACACTTTCCATTAAAAATTTGGATAGCGTGACAAATGTAGTAGAAGAATCCAAGGCTGCGAACCTGAGAGAGAAGCATTCTTTGGAAGTCTTGGTTCTTTCATGGGACATTTTCAATATTACTGACGAAGCAATAATTACAAAGAGAGATGAAGCACTATTAGATGGATTGAGGCCATCCGACAATCTGCAGGAGTTGATTATTGATGGATATAATGGTGAGAGTTTCCCGATGTGGATGACCGAGTTGCCCAATTTAGTTGAGTTAAAATTGGCGTGGTGCAAGAGATGTAAACATTTCCCCCAATTTGGCCTTAGTAAGTTGAAGCGTCTTGACATCTCTGGGATGAACTCTCTAGAATATTTGCTTGGGGAGTGTCTAGAAAGTCTCACCTCACTTGAATCTCTTGATATCTATTATCTTCCTCGGTTAACTTCCCTCCCACTTAGTTTGTGGCATCTATCGAAGCTTGTGGATCTCTGTATTACATGGTGTTACGAGCTCGATTTATCCAAAGATGAAAGCGGCAACATCATCTTGGATTTCCATGGACTTCAGAGTCTCCGGTCTCTACGAATTGGTCATCTTCTCAAACTAGAATCTCTCCCACAGTGGATTCTACAGCTCCGTAGTCTCGAGTGTCTCTATATTTCCGATTGCCCCAATTTTAAGGCATTATCAGAGCAAATCGAGAAATGTGAGGAGCTGGATTTATCCAAAGACGAAAGCAGCAACATCTTGGATTTCCATGGATGCCTTCAGAGTCTCTGCTCCGTGACAATCTCTCACCTTCCCAGACTGACATCTCTCCCACAGTGGCTTCTACAGGCCCACAATCTCGTGGATCTCAATATTTGGTATTGTGACAATTTGAAGGATATACCGAGCAGATCGAGGTCCTTCAATCACTTCGGATTCTCAACATCATGCGTTGCGACTCGTTGACATCATTCCCTGAAGCAATGCGAAGGCTCACATCCCTTACTCACCTAAACATCTACGGTTGTGGAGAATTGGAGGAGAGTTGCAAAAGACGAGCAGGCGAGGACTAGGACAAGATCGCTCATATCCCGCACATATCATATGAATGGCACTTCACTTAAGTTATGTGGGGACCTTGTTTCCCATATTTTTACATGAATAATTTTTTGAATCGTGTTTCGAATACTTGATTTGATTTTGGGGGACATCCACTGATCGCTAGAGAGAGAGAGAGAGAGAGAGAGAGAGAGAGAGAGAGAGAGAGAGAGAGAGAGAGAGAGAGAGAGAGAGAGAGAGAGAGAGAGAGAGAGAGAAGGGCTTGCGACGTGATTTGGTTATGGAGAGAGAGGACAATGCCCACTTAGTTCAGCATGTGGTTTTTAACTTTGAATTGTTGGTGCTTCTAGAGAATTTTTTAGCGAAGTTGAGTACATCTGTTTGGCATCATCTGAATTTGTTTCTTTATCTTTTGATTTATTGCTTGATCTGGTGAAGATGAGCCGGGTTTGCTGATTTGGCTTCTCGAACTGGACTCTTGCAGCTCTAAAAACTTTGCTCTTTTAATATAATAATTATTATTTCTGTTTTTTTATTCTCTATTGTACATTCATTATCTTCTTTTTTTAAATGCATATTCGAATGTAAAGAATTCAGGTGTTGAACGACAGTGAGCATGTTGCAATTTCACAAAAGTAGGCGTAGGACGTGCATGATTGATGATTATTGATGGCGGCTAATAAAGAATATGAAAGTGCAATAGAGGTAGCTAATAAATATGATAGAAAGCTTATACATTAGTCATAACTAGAGAATGCAAAAAAATAAATAAACTAGCTTTATATTAAAAGATAGAGGTAGCTAATAGTATGATTAAATAGGAAATTCTAGGTTTGATTTTGTATGTTGACTAGAGCTGAATTAGAAGAGGAATATGTTAGGGGATGGAAAAGATAGCCAGACTTGATAATATAAATAAGTTGTCTTGTAGAAATTAATAAAGAAAAGTTATGATTTTGAATTAAAGGATATTCCAAACTAATCGATATCATTGTAATAGGAAATATAAATGGTAAAAGATTGTGTCCAAATTGAATATGCTAGAAAAAAATGAGAGATCATTATGTGACACAATAAACACAAAGCTAAGACTCCATTTTTTTATTATAAAGAAAGTGAATGATTCAAAACTTATTTTCCTCAAAATAAGTACTTGTATTGCTTACAAAAATGAATTAATGAAAAATATTTTTAACATTCACAAAAATTTTAAATATAAATTGTTATTTATAATGAAAATATTATCCATTGATTAACTATTTTAAGCAATACAAGTAATTATTTTAAAAAATCAAATAATTTATTTTCGAAAAAAGGGAGCTAAAAAATAAAAGCAAAAAAGAAAAAGAAGACAGCAAGTTGTCCGTGACGACCTAAGTATTCACATTCCACGAGCCCAAACTTTACATTCTCTCCCTCGTCTCATTTTGTCTCTTTTTGTCTCCGCTATAAAAGGTTCGTGCTAATATTCAATGGACGTGAGTCAGAGACGACGGGTCGGACGAGATCACAGCAGAGATCTTGTCGTGTGGAGCTTCCAGGATGAGATCGCAGCAGCCTCGTTGTCCTCGCTGGTGGCGGTGGCCGAGCTCAGGTTGGAGTCCGAGGACTCGGAATCGGAGCTTGGGTGCCTCTAGAGGCTTCATACAACAAGCCTCAGTCTCCCGCCCTCAACCACAGCTTCGACTTGCAAAGTCGCTACGGTTCACGTCCCAGTCGTCCGGAATCAGTCAGCTCCGGGAGTTCGAGGATTGGATCTCGAGTTAGGATGACTCGTTCCAGTTAGGAGCTGGAGAGGCATATGGTGCGGGAGACGAAGAGGGCGTGCCTTTCGAAGTAAAACGCCTGCACAGTCGATGATACTGGAAGCTGACTAAGAAAACTCTCAACAGATGAAGGAAATAACTTTGTCTCAATATGTTCACGTAGAGTCTATATTCTTTTTTTTTTTGGTTCATTAATTGCGTAATGAAACAGAAGAATCATCCGCTCATGGCTTTAAGGAAAGGATTGCTTGTCCCTTGCTTGAACTTGGTATGACTGGGACGAAATGCATTTGCTTTCACATTGCCTTGGCTGTTCTTAGGTTCTCTGTTTCCCTCCTTTTCACACTGACACAATTGCTTTTGTATGTCAAGATACGCAGTAGATTTACTTAATTTATTCTCACATAGGATTATATGATCGATGGAAAGGAAGGGCGCCGTTGCGCTCCACGTCGCAACAAGAGGAACTCCTGTCCATACTTGATCTATAACACTAATTTGTACGTGGCGTCTATCAAAGAACACTCTGATTTATTTGACCAAATATTATGTAATTTACTAAGATAACTACTAATAAAGTGATAATAGGCAATAGGTAAAAGCATCCCTGAAAGTAAGAATGCCCCTCCAATTGGCCTAATCAACGGCTCAAGGCCCGTGTGACCCTGTTGTCGCCTCTAAACTTGTAACTTCTCTCTTCTTTTTGGTGAGTAAGCAGCACTTTTATTTGTTGTCCTTGGGTTCTTCTTCTATATTGAAATACACGAAATAGGTTATTTGGCAGATTATTTTTCTTTATTTTTTTTTTATCTCCAAAGAGACTAAGCTTTCTTGAAATCATATCTTAATATCATCAAACCCTGACTAGATATGGTCGCAGGTCCATGCATTGGGCTGGAGGAGTTTCGATAGCTATGGGGTAAGCTGTGAAGAAAAGGTGATCAATTGATAATCTTGGGCATTGTCGCACCGGACCTTATTGTTACCCAGATCAAGTTAATTTCTTTGAGATTTGTTGTGATCTTCTAATTTTCTTTATAGGTGACAAGATTTCTTATTTTTCAAATTTAAATCTCTTTCAGAAGTTTCAAAATTTCCTGTTCGAAGCTCAAATTTCAAGAATTGAATTGTTTTTTGTTAGATATGTCAGAGCTTATTGCGATGATTTGCTACTACGGATTTGACGATGAGCATCTCGATTGCCCTTAGAAGTTTACTCTTCATGAGTTGCGTATAATACTGCCATGAGATGAATGTTAAAGTTCCATACGTCATGAGTTGTGTACAATACTGCCTCGAGATGAATGTTAAAGTTCCAGACATCATATTTATATCGCAGCCTCGGAACAACTATGGGCTATTTCTTATCAAATTTTACAATTTTTTTTTTCGTTTGACATATTTTAACCATTTTTTTTATAAACTTTCACGAGCATATTATCTCCGACACATGTTTACATTTTTAGGGCTTTAAAACATGAGAAATTTTGACAACGTGTAAATATTTATTCGTTATTCTCTTTAATTTTTCCACATTTTTTTAATATTTGAATAACATAATTAATTTTAATAGGAAAGTGAAAATTGTTAGGACCTCGAAAGCTCAACCTCCTTTCATAATAACTTCCCTTTGCTTTTTAAAAAGCACAAACAAATAAATCCTAAGAAAACTCAGCTAACTTTGATCATCATGATTTCTCTTCTTCTATTTCATCACATGTCATTTGCGAAACCAAACTAAAGTTAGGTAAATTGGAGCTTAACGATTGAGTCACATCATTACAAACTCTATTCCCTCCCACTTCCCTTAACGTTAATTTAAAATGCCAGAGCAACATATCAACATAAACTTGCGTTAATTATTAAATTGGATGCAATCTTTTACATATCCCATAGATTATGAGAGATGAAGTCAGGAGTTAGGACCACAATTAAATTGGGAAGAAAGTGACATAAACTAATAAGAATAAGTTAAACCTAATCAAGACCTATTTTCCTAATCATTTTCCAATTTTTATTTATTATTTATTTAATCTTTTATATTTATATTTATTACTTTTTCCTTTTCTCAGACCACCATCCCAGAACACACGGAGTTCAATTTTTTTTCTCTTTCCTTTGAACCTTCTCTTTATCTGTCTCTCACGTCCAAACACAAATTCTAGTTAGTTGTCTAGGTGAATCAATTTCATCTCTTCCTTTTCTTGCTCGTTGCCAGACTAACCTACCTCAGACACCAAACCCAATTCGTTCATCCCCAGCGGAAATACAGCATCAACCTTCTCATCGATGGACATTATTTCCTACCTTCACCTATTAAACCGGGTCCATAACGAAGCTTTCAATTGAACATAAACTAATTTAGAACCGACAAGAAAGTTCATGCAAGAGCTCCAATTAATACCCCAGCATCATTCGATAATGTAAAACCAGCAAGCAACAACCACGATCCAGCACGAACGCAAACACAAATTTGCATTGCATTTTACATCCACTCCTAGAGAAGACATGATCTGGAATTCACTATTGGAAAAGATATGCACAGCAAAAGGGATCTGCGCTCTAATGTATTAGTCTATATGATCAGTCTATGCTTCATGAACACACCAATGACCATGACGAGTATTTACAATTAAGCACTAACATATTTAGCTAATCACCTTAGAACACCGAAAGCCTATCAAGGCTGAGACCTTCTGGAATGGACTCAAAAGTGAATATCAATTTAGATTTACTTAACCTATACAACTGGTACAGTGAATCGTTCAAGCAGACAACTCAATCTCAGTCAGATTCGAAGTCATATTTATACCAATACAACTAGGGCATTTCACCAAACAGTCGTTGTGCATTCGATTAAATGGCACAATGCCGCCATGAGATAGCGAGAATCACAACCCAATCAGTACAAGATTATCAAGACTGAAGCGCAGTTATTACTATAATCTCAGACGTCTATGACAAAGCTCCTGGTTTCTATTTTACATACGTAACACTCAAAACAGAACGAAGAGCTTTTGTCTCAGTGAGGAGCGATTATCAGTCACAATCGGTAGTTCAACTAACCAGAGAAAGTCTTGGACGCGTCGAAAGCAATGATCAAAGCCGGTGAATGAGAATCGAATGAGCTGTGAGTAACTTCGAGCACTCTGACCGGATAACGGAGCAGAAGCGAGAAAAGTACAATCCAGCGAGATGTTTGACAATCTGAATACGACAGACTTCAATGACAATTCCAAAAGAATCGAAGGTAAAGCTAAGAAATATAGATCCTGAGTTGATAGCGCCACTGAAGTCGAGCTCCTGAGTATATAGCGTCGATGGAATTTAGGCGTACATTGGTAACACAAGTGAGAATACCAAGAAATCAATTGTACTGATTAAATCAAAAATCGAGAAAAAAAAATTGTGTTATTTGTTTCGATCACAAGAAAAGTTCACAAATAGAAGCCATTATAGGCATCTTTGAGGCGTCTACTTTTCTGAAATTTGCTTAAATTTGCGATGGCTGTAACTATTTTGAGCTTGTTGAATAGCTGAATTCTTCTCTTTGCCACATTTGAACAAGTGCAATAGGACAGAGAATTTCAATTGGTCGGCAATCAAAGAACAAGTTCAAACACAAGATTTTGGAAACTTGATTGAAGGACGAGATTAACAACAAAGAGATAAACTTCGCTTTTCCCTTTATATTTATGTCAGATTATTCAGGATGAGGAAAAATTGAGATGCAAATCACCACAATCAAAAATTGAGATGTATATATTTAACTTCGCTATAATTAGCTCGTTAAAAGGCCAGACCAGAAGGTGTCAATTGAGAGAGAGAGAGAGAGAGAGAGAGAGAGATTGGATAACTTGGAGGAAATCACACCAGAGCACAGGTCTACAGGTTCTTCAACCATCATGTCAGCTTCTCAAAGGCACACAGTCGGGCTTGTGATGGTTCTCCCCGCTAGACGTTAGTTGAAATTTGCCTTTTGAAACTGAAGGTACAATTTTAAAGCATAGCTCTTCATTCGCTCTCCTCAGTTTATCCGCTCCCTTACCCTTAGCCTCTGAGATAAGATAAACAGAAGAACCAACAAAAAGAACCAGTAGAATGCATAATTTCATATCCACATAATTCCACTTCTGATTGAGAAAGCTTTTATGCCGAATAAAACAACTTGATGCCCTCTAGTTACAAAAGTCAGGCCTGCAGGAAAAGAAACTATAGATGCACTCCAAACTACAAAATTACCCTAAACTTAGCTCTGCCAGCAAAGTTTCCTCCCGCCCTCATGCATAATTTCATAAGCAAGTTTGTATTTCTCAAAAGATGGGGCACAAAACTCTACATACTTGACGGCAATTTCACGAAGACTCTTGACCATCTTAGCCTTAATTTCATGAGAGCTACCTCCTGATTGAAAATCACGTATGGTGCCATACTCAGCACTCCTTGTCCACCTATGTAAGATGTAGTGAGATGGAAGCTCCCAAATATCTAGAATCTGAAACAATCTCAAAGCATGTCTACACAATACACCCTCCGATTCAAACATTTGACAGCCACAACTCACATCAAGATTGGATGAACAAAAGGTAACGATATGTTTCTCATTCTCATTGCTGCACTTACAGATCAAGTATCTGTTGATGAATAAAAGGTAGCTTTGTAGAAGTTCCCTCTGGAAAAATTTGAAAACAGAAAGGGTATAAAGCCTCCTACATTGCTCTTCCATCGGTCCATTTGTGTGCAAAAATGCCTGCAAGTTGAATGAGTTACAATCTTCCATCCTTTCATTGCCATGACGTTGCTCCAAACCTTGCTCATATCTCAAAACAATATGTTCCGCGCAAGTATAGTGGAGCCCAGTTTTCACACTTTTCATATGTTTCCTTCGGCCAAGCATTTTCCCTTAAGCCATTTTTGCTGAGAAGAGCATCCCACACAGCATCAAATTCACCAACGGTATGGCTGATAAACACATTTCTCATATTCACATTTGCAATCACCACTCAGTGGACTCAAATCCTCACATTCTTTTGTCTTAATTTGCCACATTGAGAATCGCTGATGACTCGAAGGAAAAACCTGTTCAATCACTTGCAGAATGGAATCATCATGATCAGCTACTATCGACTTGGAATGGCAGCCAGACATTACCCTGAGCCATGTCTCAAACAACCATATGAAGGACTCCTTTGATTCATCAGCAACTAGAGCACACACAAGAAGAACCGGCTGCTTGTGGTGATTGACACCAACAAAAGTAGAAAATGGCACCACATAATTGCTTTGCTTATAGAAGGTATAAAAAAATGATGGCATCACCAAACTGACTGCAGGAAAACCGAGATCCGCCATCGGCCCACAAAAAACTCCTACAGCAACCCATCTGAACATCGACAGCATAAAAGAATCTGATGACCTCAGTGGATTAAGTTACTTATTATAACAAGAAAATGCGGTGATTATCGACAACATTCCTACAACACTAGTTAAATTAATTCAAAGTAGAAACAACATTTTTTCAAACTCTTTGAAAATAAAAAATTCATGCGTTCTGATAAGTTACTCATCATAACAAGAAAATGGGGTGATTATCTTCATCACACTATATGAATAAAGTTTTAAACAGTACATGGCGAAATTTCCCAGTTATTTATGCAAGAGCTTCAAGTAATACCTCAGCATCATTTGATAACATATAAGTAGCAAGCAACAACCACAATCCAGCATGAATGCAAACACAAACATGCATGTTATTTTTACATCCATTAAACATATATTCACATTCATTCAAAGCAAAGATATGTACAGCAAATGGGATCTGCACTCCAATTTATTAGTCTACATGATCAGCTAATGCTTGATTAGCACACCGACAGCCATGCACGGAAAATTTACAATTCGGCACATCAACATTTTTGGCTGATTTCAAGGAGTAAGCTTATCGCCTTAGAATGCCAGAAGCCTATCGAGACCAAGACCTTCAGGAATGGACTCAAAAATGAATATCAATTTAGATTTACTGAACCGATACAACAGGTACGGCGAATCATTGAAGCAGACACAGATGATGTTAGTCAGATTCGAAGTCGCATTTTCAATAACACGGCTCAAGCATTTCACCAAACGGTCGATGTGCACTCGATTAAATGGCCCAATCCGTCAACGAGATAGTGAGAATCGCAACCCAATCGGCACGAGATCATCAAGACTGAATCGAAGGTTATTATTAATATAATCTCGGACGTGAATGGAATGATGTTCTCAACTTCCACGCTCAATGAAAATTGGAAAGCTCCAAGGGCTCCAAGTTGTCGGAGGTTGAAGGAATTCTCCTTGGTTCAATAAACTCGAGTTCATTGATGGTGCACACAGATTCGAAGCTCAAGCGCGAGAACATCGCGATTTGAAGAGCATGGACGTGGCGAGGTCAGCGGCGGAGAAGGCGTCTGGAACACGTAAAGGGCCGATAGATAGGCTTTTCGGCTCCGATTCCTGTGCGTTTTGAGCCTTTGAGGGGCGTTTCACTTCTCCTTTCTCCTGCCGACGTCGTCAATTCTCTCACGAGAGCTTACGATCACTGCCGGCGTCCGGACAGCATCCGGTGGCCTCTTGCTCGCTTCTCGCCCAACTCCCACCATCTCCGCTCCGGTTTTGATTGATCTCTGAGGGAATCGAAGGCTTCCAGTGGAAGAAGATGATCATGATCGTGAGCTCTTCTAGACGGAAGTGGATTTCCACCAAACGGAATGAATGTGGCTGGACTCCATAGATGGATCTTTCATTGATCTTTATTGTTTTTTCTATTATTATTGTTTCTGTTTCTTTTTTCTTCTTTTTTCTCCATTATACATTTATTATCATTTTTTTTAAATGCATGTTCGCATGTAAAGAATTCAGGTGTCGAAGGACAGTGAGCATGTTGCAATTTTACAGAAGTAGACATATGACATGCATGATTGATGATTATTGATGGTGGCTAATAAAGAATATGAAAATGTATCTTTCGATAGGAAAGTAATTAACATTTTGCGAACATTTATGTAGGAAAGTTAATCGTATTTAAAAGCCGTTTGGTGATATCAACACGAACTATCCTCTAGAAGGGGAATATCATCCTAAACATCAATGCGGTAGGACTACTTCGACTATTAACCTAATTAAGGTTTAGTTGATGGAATAATGAGAATGTTAATCACATTTCCAAACTAGAATACGATTTGAGCAAAAACGTTGGTTCAGCTATTATATTCCAACATAGAGATCGCTATAGTTAGGGGATTTAATTTTCTTTCTTATGTCTATGAAGCTCTCAATTCCTAGTTTCAACTATATAACAATTGTTCTCAAGATCACTATCCAGTGTAGGAAGAGCATTATTAGGAATAAAAGCATTCGGCATTCGCAAGATCTCAGTATGTAGCATGTAATTCTATTTTCCATACAAGCTTCAACGAGATCATTCTACGATGCAATAAACACAAGGCTAAGATTCCATTTGTTTTGAATAAAGTGAATTATTTGAAAATTATTTTCCTTAAAATAATAATTTATATTGCTTACAAAAATAAATAAACGAATAATATTTTCATTGTTCATGAAAAAAGTTTAAATATAAATTATTATCGATAATAAAAATATTATCCATTGACTTACTATTTCAAACAATATAAGTAAACATTTTTCTAAAAAATATTTTAAAAATCATTTATTTCCGAAAAAAGAAAAGCAAGACTTCCGTGACGACCTAAGCATTCACATTCCACGAGCCTAAACATTACATTCTTTCTCTCGTTTTTATTTTCTCTCTTTTATCTCTGCTATAAAAACTTCTCAAAATCGGTTCGTGTTAATATTCCATGGACGCAAGTAAGAGAAGACGGGTCGAACGAGATTGCGGACAAGATTGCGGCCGAGATCTTGTCCTCATCAAGGGCTCCGGATCTGACCTCTCTCATGAGGAGCTTCCAGGATGAGATCGCGGCCGCCTCGTCGGCCTCGCTGGTGGTGGTGGTCGAGCTCATGTTGGAGTCCAAGGACTCAGAATCGGAGCTTGGGTACCGTCTAGAGGCTTCATACGACGGGCCTCGGTCTCCCGCCTTCAACCTGAAAAGACGGTAAGACAGAGCATAGGTCAAGAGGCAACTCTAGAATGAATGGAGATCACATTTAGAGTTTAATCGGGGAAGATACGACCTGAAGAAAAAGATTGATGAAACTGCTTCGCAATAAACTTGAAAAAAAAGAAAGATATAGAACAGAGAATTGGAATTTCGTTACAAGAATTTCATGATAGGTGAGAGCTAGATCGCAGAGCAGAGTCTTACACTCAAAAGAGTGTGAGACCTGTAAACATTCGATTCTTTCAAATGAAAAAGGGCTAATCTAGGATGTTCAATGGCAACCGACTCGTATCCGTCTAATTGCTCATGGCATCCTATAACGATTTGGTATGTTACTGCAGCAAAACAACGCGAGGTCGATGCCGTGACAGGGATTGAGCGCTGAATCACCGAGTTGTCCAGCAGGAAATAACAGAGAGAGAACCTTAATGTGTAAGCGACTCAGTCTATAGAGATTCAAAATCACATCGAAATTCAAAAAACAGAATGTTGGTTGCCAGTTTTTTTCTTCTTGTGTTTAAGACCGTCTATTATAAATGATAGTAAAAGTTGTGGACACGAAGGCTTGCCACATGTGACATTTAACTTCGCACACCTCGCAAACACGAAGACTTGCCACATGGTCCACGATCCATCTATAAACTTGTCACATGGCAAACACAAAGGCTTGCACGAACGGAAAATTTAACAATGGGAATTTTTTTCTTCAGATTTGACTGAGATAATTTAGCAGATGTACCTCTAAATTCCCTTGGATGGCCTGTTCGAAGATCACGAGCCCACATGATGTATTGGCATCGCAAATTGAGTCCGCTTCTGTGCTAGAGGAGAGACTAGAAAAAAAGAGAGGTTGGATTATGAAAGCAATTTTGAAAGGTAAAAAAAAAAGGTGTTATTACAAATAGGAGCCATTATATATATTGACAAATGAGTGTATATGTATCTTTGTGACTGTGAGTTCATTTAATAGTTGAAGTCCTCTCTTAGAAGATAAGACAATGATTGAATTGTTGATTTGGGCTTTCATCTTGCACTAGTCTTCTGATGCACGAAGAGACGGAGAAAGATAGAGATAGAAAGAACAAAAATGGTGGAAGCTATCGTCGATTCGTCGTCAGCATTGCCAAGAAGATCGTTGCTAAGTTATGGCGGAAGCTTCTCGTTGCTAAGTTAGTCACCAAAAATTCGCAGCTTGCCCAAATTTGGAAAAGAGGTGCAAAAATGATGCTACAGAGGATTAGTGTAAGATTGCTTATACCCCACACCATTCGAGGGCTCACTTATTACGAGCGAGGACTATTTTTTTTTTTGGGTAAGTGAGCGAGGACTATTGATGACCAGAAATTCTCCAATTTTCTTTCTCATGATATGTAGAGCCTTTTATTTCAATAGTCACATTAGTATTTGCTTTTGAATTGTATATCAATAGCTTTTGCTTCGTTGATAGTACAAGCGGTCTACTTGATTCGATCGGGGGACATATGGAGAGTTTGGTGAAGGCTTTGTACAATTAGATATTAGGGATGCAGGCAATTACACAGTATGGAAACGTCATCATATATGTTATTTCTTCAGGTTGGCCCCAAACTAAGTTCTCGCCTCATCCCCACAGCTATGAGACAAGCAATGAAAATTCGCATTCCTTATCATCCAACTCCAAACTCTTTAATCTAATTCAATGTGAAATCTAAGTAGTCCAACAAACTGTAAGAGTTGACAGGACAACTCTCATACATGAAGTGATTATATATTTCCTTAGAGGCCTCTGGTTTACTTCCCTTAAAAGTTACAACTTTTTATTAAAGTAGGAGATATAATTTGATTTTGATTATTGTAATTGCGGGTTAATTGATCTTGTAAATTCATTTGCAATCAATTGCCTTTTTACCGTGTGGAAGAGGTACGATATCCTATGTGTGGTTTTGTACAAGAGCTTGTAATTCTAAAGACATTGCCTCCCTCCATTTGGGAGATTGACATGCGGATAGGTGGTGGGTTCCTACTCAATACTGATAGTGGCTAAAAAAACACGGTAAGATGGAGAAAATTTGGAAGATAGAAATTCGGATCTATTATTGGATTGAATAGTTTTTGTGACATCCTGATTTTCGGGTTCAGTTTTTGATTGGATAAGCTGGGTTTCATCGACATGCCAACAGTTCTTTTCTCTAAGTTGGCCACTCACGAGATAACTAGCCTATCAGGTGAAGCCGTTAAGGAATCTAAATGCAATAGACTCGAGAATTCGACTAGGAATCGACTGCTTGACCGTGCTAATCTACAAAAGTCATTATGGCATTGTCAAAATTGACCAGAGATCAGAGTTAGGTTGGTTCGACAAAGGTATGTGATTAGTGTGTGGGTGATTCCACCTAATTACAAAATTCTCCTCGAACGGCACTAGATCGATATTTTTGTCATTTATGTACCTTGTGCCCATATTTGAAATCTTGAGATTTTCACGACAATCGAGAGTCACCAATGTGTTGAAGATGTACAATGTGGCTCGAAAATAATCGACCACGGGTCAATTGCACCAAAAATTCCTAAAAGCTACTCGGTAGGCTAGGTCAAGCTAAAATCGCGCTAGATTGAAATTAACCGCAAATTTAAACCCGATTTCAGAAATTGAAAGTTCTGTCATGTCACGATTCATTTTAGGAACATCGACTCATTCTCTAACGATTTTTCTGTAAACCGAGATTTTTGGCGAAAATTAAAAGTAAGGTTTTTTTTTTTTTTTTACCGGAAAAATCAGAGGACCGTTTTTTACCGCATTTTTGGGATTCAAGTTGGACAAATCGACGAGGAAAAATCCTAAGAGGGACGATGGTATCTTAGCTGAATTTATAGGGACCGAATTGGGTTCATTTGAGGGAGAATTGAGGAGGAATTGAAGTGGATTAGGTCGCGCTAAAATCGCGTCCGGTCAATTTTAACCACAAAATTGAATTCGATTTCGAGAATCGGACGTTCGAGCGTGTCACGATTCATTTATAAGACGTTGTCTCGTCTTTCGGAGAAATTCCATCGAGTTCGGGATTTTTACGAAAAATTAATTCGGACGATTTAGAAAAGAAAGGAAATTCGGATGGGCCAAATTGAAGGGAATTTTGGCCTCCTTAGTGAGCTAATTGGTGAAGGGAAAGTGTGGAATTTGTGTGGGCTTCTTCTTCAACGAAATTGACATCAAATTAGGGAATTTGGTGAAGAAATGGAAGTCCAATTGAGGAAATGCTTGGTGTGGGGGCTGCAAAAATTGGTGCCAAAGTGGATTATTTGTGGATTTATATGCAAGAAAGTATTTGGGGGACACCATAGGGATAAGCTTGAAGACTTCTTGGACAATGTAACGATGAATTAGATATTTATATTTGACTTTTCTCCCCTTTTCCCATCTTCTTCGAGCGTCCCTCTCTCCCCTCTTTCCTTCGCACGCCAACTCCCCCTCCACAGCTTCTCTTTCATTTTCCTTTCTGTTCTGCCCTTCTCTCTTTCTTCCATCAAAGTAGCCCTCCCCTCAGAATCTGCTGCTCCCTCGCTTGTCCCCTCCACCGAAGCAATTCCCACCGAGTCAACTTCCCTCCATCCCAGCCCTAACATTGACCCCAGCAGCTCCTTAGTGCGCCAGCTGCACTCCTCCGCTCCAATCCCACCGAAAGCAGCCCATCCGCTCCCTCCTTCTCTCGCTCGACTCTACCATCTTTTGTTCCCCTTCTGGTCAACTCCAGCAGATCAACTCCCCCAGTAGCGACCGAAGCAACCCCACGATTTCTCTCTCGCTGCCGTGCTAGCTCACCCTAGCGCCTGCTCCTTTAACCGCCCATTTCAGCGGTCATTTGACCACAAGTTCTCCATCGAATTTCTTCAAAGCAGCCTAGCCCATGATCGTCACTCTTCACGTCCACAACCCAGCTCCACTCAGCCATCAACGGCCCAGCCCACTCGAAGCCGCGACCAGCAGCCCACAAAATTAGCCCAGCCCGTGCATCTCAGCTCGTCAATCAAGCCTAGTAGTTCACTATGGGCTTGCAAGGCTTCTCGGCCCGGTCCAAGCTCCCGTTGGCGTCGCTGTGGGCCCGAGTTTCGGTTGCCGTCGCGGTGAACCGGTTTTCGCGCTAAACCGTTAAGTTTACTCGCTAAACTATACTTATGAAGTTAATGATACTTAAGGGTTGTTTAGTTTAGGCTACTTAGGGATTAGGTGGTTAGTTAGAACGGATTAGCAATTTAATTACTCGTTATTCCATGTTAGGTAGTTAGAGTAGTGTAATTAGCAACTAGATAGGTTGTATTATCTATCTAGATTGGTTCGGAAATTTTTCAGGCCCGTTTTGGTATTTAATTAGGCTTTCCTGGCCTAAATTTCTCTTTATGGCATTTATTATTATTTATTTATTTAATTTTGGTAATTATTTAATTATTTATTATTTTCCGAAAAATTAGACCGGAATAGTCGGTGACCGAAATTTCGTGCTGATCGCAATGGTATGATTGGTTTATTCAATTGAATGATGCATTGTGCAAATTAAGTGAAAGTTGAAATTTTGGATAATTATCCCAAAATTAAGTAATTTCAGTAATTAACTATAAAATACTAGGCGTCGGTTTACAACGCCAAAAATGTTTTTATGGACTATAATAAATAGTGGGATTTTTAAAAATGAAGATATTATATTTTTGGCTCAGGCCGACCGTGTACCCACACACGATTATTTTATCGAGTTTTTTTTAACATGATGAAAATAGGCTAAGCACATTATTTTAATTGAGGCATTTGAGTACAAAGCACAATATTCTTGGCCGAGATTGGATGATCCTGTGCTGGTTAAGAGAATTCAAGATCCGCTATGTGACGGATAAATTAGCTATGTGATGGATGGATATATCCACTATGTGACGGATAGATCCGCTATGTGATGGTTAGATCCGCTATGTGACGGACAGATTTGCTATGTGATGGTTAGATTTGCTCTGTGATGGTTAGATTTGCTCTGTGATGGTTAGATTGTGCTTGTGTAGTCACAATCAATTGAAACGTATGATAGGTCGAACCTGTGTGACCGTGATCAATTTGCTCATGCTTTTGTGTTGTCTATGATATGAACTGTGCTGACCTGCATGGAGGATCTGAGATGAGGTGAGTCTCTGTGGTTGTATGATTGTGTGGTTAAGAAGCCTCTAGGCGTATTACCCTCCTAATCGGGGTTTAGAGCGTGAACTCGCTGAGATTTATATCCCACCCTGTCGTGGGCTTTAACTTTTCAGGACCATAGGGTGGAGGACCTAGAGCCGAGCTGAGGGGATATGAGGTGTGAGTCAGATAGGACAACTTCTTTTTGAGTCGGTCTTTTGAAGTTTTTTGGTTGTAGACTTTTGTACTTGACTCAGTGTGTATATAAAAGCATATTTTGTTTGTGAATATGCCGTCCTACTTTTCTATCCCGAGATGGTTATAATCAGGGGATTTGTTATTCGCTTCCGCATGTGCAATAAAATGAAAGGGTCGGCAACTCGTCTTGGGAAGTCGCAAAATTTTATCGACCACCGAGGGATGGGCACGTGCTCGAGGATTGGGTGTGACAATTTTTGAGGCATTTGAGAGCTTGAGAGAACTAGAGAAACTAGCTCTCACATCTCTCTCTCTTCCTTCTTCAGCCCCAAGTAAATTCATAGCCTTTTCTCCACTGTTTGCCTTCTCTTCCTGTTTATGCTTTAGCTGACCCTTCTCCAAAAACAGGAGTTAATAGTTCCCTTCCCGTGAGAATCAGCTTTCGTGCCACCCACCATCGCGCTCAGAAGGCCCAAACCATTCGAGAGGACCTAGCCGCTCGCCGAACGAAGCCGCCGACCGAAAGAAACCGCTCTCTCGGTCCGTCAATCCGCCCGGGCACCTCGCACGCTTCGCTTGTTTCACCCGTTTTAGCCATTTTTCTCCCATTCCGACCCTTCCTCCACCCAACTGAGCTACCAGCAGGTCCCTCTCGACCCCTAGGTGCCGCCGGTTGCCGGCCAACCCCTTGCCAGAGTTTCAGCCAAGCCCATTCAGCTCTGTTTCTCCTCTGGTGGTCCAATTTTAGAGTTTCAGTGGAAGTCGGACTTTGTGGTTGCTGTTCCAGCCCCGAGACTGCCTTGGATCGTTGTGGTAGAGGTTCCCGAGCGTAGCCTCCGTCGTCGAGGCCGCGTCCGTGACTCCGGCCGCTTTAATGGGTGAGTTTAGCTCCTAATCCTATGATTAGTGCCTAAACTTGCGTAGGGTTGGTTTAATTAGTGTTGATTTTAGTTTAAGAGATTTAATTAAGCTATGTTAGTCCTAAGATAAGTGGTTAGATGAATGGATAGGATTATTTTAATTTCGTCTTGCTTTATTTGCTTAATTGTGGCTTATGTGCTTAATTAAGCTTGATTAACTTTAATTGATTGATTGCTTGCTTTAATTAGTGTTTTTAATTATTTTGGATTTAATTTATTAGTTATTTAATCTGAAAATTTATTGTTCACACGCACTGTTCACGTGCACTATTCACCCGAGAATGAAAAAGTGTCTAATTTCATGTGCTTTGACCTTATGAGATGATTTGAGTGTATAAATGCATGGGCATCCGCATGAATTGAGTGATTTTCGCAAAAAAAGAATAATGGATTGTCTGAGGGACATTGGATATGGGTTGCCTTTATGAGAGAAGGATTTGAGGAGGTATGTTTGCGTGATCGCTAAGTTGAACCGTCATTCGACGGAAGTTGGGGGCGATACCTGACAGGAGTCGGAAGCCGGTCACAATAGATTATGGACCGATGTCCCTTTTGGGATACCGTCTGAAAGGAAGTTCTAGGCGTAGCCGTGCCCGACGAGGTGGGACGAAGCTCGATTTTTATCGGTAGCCCGGCAGAAGTCAGATGATCGCTAACTGGAAAGTTAGCTATGGCCGGTAGGTCATTAATAACTAGAGCACGCGTGAGTGTTAATGTGGATGAGCACTAATTGGAAAGTTAGCTATGGCTGGTAGGTCATTAATAACTGGAAAACGCACGAGTATGGGACGTGTCATAATGATTTTACCTTATAATCGGGACCCGTGTGATCGATTGATGAGGGATAGGTGGGGCACTAGAGTGCAAGAATGTATGAGAACCATAGCGTCATTAGTTTCGGTTATGCATGGGTTGAGCATATTGTTTATGGCACGTACGCATAAATTGATAACGTGCAGGGTGTGGCAATGGCCAGGTGAAATTGCTTGTGACACGACTCGTATGTGATTGATGAACTACATCATCTAATGATCATGTGCATTGCGTGTATTGTGCTAAGATTTAACGTGCAGGGTATGTCATACCAGGTAAGGTTGCATGCGAATCGATTTATTGATTGTTGGTTGTTAGCCGTGGATTGTTTGTGGGGTGGTTCTGAAGAGATACCCCGAGTTGAGTTAGTGTTCTAATTGGGGGCTTAAGGGAGGACTCGCTTAGATTTTAATCTCACTAGTTATTGTATAACTATTTTCAGGTCCCTAGTATGAAGAACCCAAAGCTTGAGGTGGAAAGGTTAGGAGCATGGATGGCTTAGTAGTTCTTTTTGAGATAGACCTTTTGTATAAGAACCTGAGGTGTTTATGAAAATTTTGTAGTCCTGCTTTTCTAATCCCTTATTTGTGTCGTCTGGAGACTGTTTGTACGCTTCCACATGTGCAATAAAAATGAAGGGTCGGTGATGAGTCCTGGATCATCGCTTTCTATCGACCAAGGAATGGGTTGTTGCGTGCCTGAGGTTCAGGGTGTGACATCCCCGCCTGAAGTGGTATCAAAGCGAGGTTAGAGTTTGGAGTGATAAGGTGAGATGTGATTTGGGATAGTTAGCAGGAAATGTTTTTTCCTTATGCAGATGCCTGTGATTGATTAATTGATTGGTAGTTTGTTTTATGGGTCACTCATTTTTCCTAATTCTGTGTGGAATTGGAAGGCAGGTTTTGTAGAGATCCTGTAGAATGAGTGATTCGGATCAGAGGACTCTTCGGAAGAGGATTGTTGCGTCTGTTTCTCGGGGTAGGACGCCAACTAGGGTCACTACCCGAGGTAGAGCGCCAGCTCAGGCTAGCGCGAGAGAAAGAGTACTGCCGTAGGCCTGTACTAATGTAGCAGCACCTAGAGATCCGAGAATTGATGGGATCGTACAGGTGTTCGAGACTTTGGGAAATCTGATGGAGCAGCAAGTTCAAAATCAAGCAGCCGTTGCCACCGCCACAACCACACCTGCTAGAGTCCAATCTGGGATTGTGATTGGGGAGATATCGATGCACAAGTTAGTTAAGCAGTTTTTGAAGTTGCAACCGCCAAAGTTCACAGGAATAGGTGATCCCGAGGCCGCAACCCTCTGGATCCAAGAATTAGAGAAGGCCTTCCACCTACTAAGGTGCTCGAAAGAAGATAAGGTAGTCCTTGTGGTCTATCAGCTACAGGGTAATGCAAACACTTGGTGGAAGGCCACAGGAGGAATAGTGTTTCTAGAAGGTATGGTTCCGGTGTGGAATACCTTCGTGGAAGTCTTCAATGAAAAATACTTCTTTGATTGCGCCAGGGAACAGAAGATGGAGGAATTTCAGCACATTCGTCAGGATCTGACGACAGTAGACTAGTATGAGGCTAAATTTGCAGAGCTATTGCAGTACGCCCCCAGGCTGATAGAGGATCTAGTTGATAGAGTTAGGAGGTTCAGGAACGGCCTTCGACCAGAGCTAAGGACTCCGCTGGTGCCATTCGATCTGAAAGATTACAATGAGATATATGGTCGGGCTCAATTGATAGAGAGGAACTTGAATGAACAAGCCACCACATCTATTGCGGTTTGGGTCAAGTAGAAATGGTAATCGGTTTGGGAAGAGGCTGATGACTAGAGGAGAGTATCCCATTCGTCCCAACCGAAAGGGTAGAATAAAAAAGTCGGCACCTGACCTGAATGGCAGATGTCGAATTTGTAAAATGAGGCATGGACTAACTCCGTGTCTTGGTCTAACGAGAGCGTGCTACGGGTGTAACCAGCACGGGGCACCAGGTGAAGGACTGTCCGTGCAAGCCGATGGGACCACAGCAGCTGCAACTGCCGCCACTAATGGGACATAACAAAAGGAATGCACCAAAGATAGAGCACTACTAGGATGGCGAAGAGGACATGAATGAACTGAGCCATGCATCGATCAAAGGAAGAATGTTTTTGGGATAATTTTATCAGAGTGGCACATCGGAATTTTGGTTAGGCTTGTAGAATTAGTTTGTTGAAATGAAGTTGTAAAAAGGAAAATCACTGGTTAAAGCGGTACTTGGCTATTTTTGCTTATGTATAACTTCGAGGTTGTAAATGAAAAAGACTAGCTCAAGGAGCATCTTGTTGTAATGAATTTTTGTTATGCAGTAATTCAGTTTAACCCATCAGTGGGAGAAAGTTTCAAGTTTGTTGAAAATCGAGGAGGACCCTCATTTATTTTAATGTCGTCATTTAAAGCAACCGTTTATTGGATGTGGATTACCAATGTTATTTGGCAACTGTAGTGGATATGATAGTTGAGGAGCGGAAAGTGGAGAGCATCGCCGTGGTACGGAAGTTATTTGATGCGTTCCTTGAGGAATCATCCGGTGTACCCCCAGAAAGGAAGATCGAGTTCGTGATAGTGTTTATCGACGACATTCTGGTGTACTTGAGAAGTCCAAAGGAGCACGAAAAGCAATTGAGGATAGTACTCAAGACTCTAAGGAGCCATGAACTATATGCTAAGTTCAGCAAGTGCGAGTTTTGGTTGACTTGTATTGCTTTCCTAGGTCACGTGATTTTAGGTGAAGGAATCTCCATGGACCCGACTAAGATTTAAGCAGTTATCAACTAGCCAAGACCGATTACCGTGATAGAGATCAAAAGCTTTTTGGGTTTGGTAGATTACTAAAGAAGGTTCGTGGAAGGATTTTCAGCTTTAGCGTCGCCGTTGACTCGGCTACTGAAGAAGGAAGAGAAATTGTGTGGACGGACAAGTGCGAGTGTAGTTCCCAAGAGTTTAAGTAGAAGCTGACTATCACACCTATGCTGACCATACCATATGGTCCTGGAGGATACGAGATCTATAGTGATGTGTTGTTTAGAGAACTAGGTTGCGTGCTGATGCAACATGGTAGGGTCATTGCATATGCATCCCGTCAATTGAGACCTCATGAATTGAATTACCCGATGCATGACTTGGAACTCGTAGCGATTATCTTCGTTTGGAAGATTTGGAGACATTATTTGTGTGGAGAAAGATTCCAGATCCTTACAAACCATCAAAGTCTTAAGTATTTATTCTCTCAGAATGAGTTGAATATGAGACAACATCGCTGGAGGGAACTTCCAAAGGATTATGATTGTGATATCTTGTATCACTTGGAAAGGCGAATAAGGTCGTAGATGCGTTGAGTTGGAAGTCTTCAGTTGCACAGATAATGGTTAAGGAGTGGATTTTACTCGAGAGAGTTTGAGATTTGATTTTCAAATTTGAGGTAGGTCACATTTCAAATCTTATGGCCATTCTGAAAAGTGAACCGAAAGTACAGTTGAGAATCAAGACATTGTAGTTGACAGATCCTGAGATCCAAAGATCCAGAAGATTCTGCAGGAAGATACATAAAAGAGAAAGGCTAATTTGCAAGCTACCAATGACAGAACACTAAATTTTTGTGGACGATTGTGTGTACCCGACGATGCGGAGTTTAAGGAAGAGATCTTGTCAGAAGCTCATTGTAGCAGTTACCAGCAGACCGCCCAGATGGCACCTTTCGAAATGTTGTATGGAAAAGTGAGTAGAACGCCATTATGTTGGGATGAAGTTGGAGAACGGAAGATTGTAGGCCCAGAGTTGGTTCAGCAGTCAGTGGATGCAGTTGCTATTATCAGAGACAGATTAAAGATCGCTCCAAGTCGTCAGAAAATTTATGCAGATAAGCATCGAAGACTATTGGAATTCCAAGTTGATAAGCATGTCTTTTTGAAAGTGTCACCGATGAGAGGTACTTCACACTTCGGCAAGAAGGGAAAGCTGAGTCTGACATATGTAGGTCCCTTTGAGATTTTGGAAAGAATCGGGATCCTAGCGTATTGCCTTGCATTGCCGCTGAGGTTGACGCAAGTGCATGACATCTTTCACGTGTTGATGTTAAGGATGTATGAGCCTGATCCGACCCACATGTTAAATCTTGAAGAATTAGACGTGGATGATAGAGTGTCATACGTGGAAAGCCGGTTCAGATTGTGGATCGGAAAGAACAGATTCTGCACACCAAGACGATCCCATTGGTCAAAGTGATCTGGCAACACCGCGAGACGGAAGAAGCAACATAGGAAAATGAAGACTCGATGAGACAACTGTACCCCCACCTTTTTTTATTAAGATTTGTAAAGGTTTAAATTTCGACGACGAAATTTTTATAAGAGGGGAAGAGTTGTGACATCCTGAGTTTCAGGTTCTGTTTTCGATTGAATAAGCTGAGCTTTTCATCGATGCGCCGATAGTTCTTTTCTCTGAGTTGGCCACTCACGATATAACTAGCCTATCAGGTGAAGCCGTTAAGGAATCTAAACGCAATAGACTCGAGAATTCGACCAGGAATCGACTGCTTGACTGCGCTAATTTGCAAGGGTCATTACGGCATTGTCAAAATCGACCAAAGACCGAAGATAGTTCGATTCGACAGAGATATGTGATTAGTGTGTGGGTGATTCCACCTAATTGCAAAATTCTTGTGGAATGGCACTAGAACGATTTTTCTATCATTTCTGTACCCTCTGCCCATATTTGAAACCTTATGATTTTTACGACAATTGCGAGTCGCTAATGTGTCGAAGATGTACAATGTGGCTAAAAAATAATCGACCATGGATCAATTGCACCAAAAATTCATAAAAGCTACCCGGTAGGTTAGGTCACGCTAAAATCGTTCCAGATTGAAATTAACCTCGAATTTAAACCCGATTTCAGAAATTAAAAGTTCTATCATGTCACGATTCATTTTAGGAACGTCGACTCATCCTCTGAAGATTTTTCTACAAACCGAGATTTTTGGAGAAAATTCAAAGTAGGGCAATTTTTGACTGGGAAAATCAGAGGACCGTTTTTTACCGCATTTTTGGGATTCAAGTTGGACAAATTGATGAGGAAAAATCCTAAGAGGGATGATAGCATCTTAGCTGAATTTATAGGGACCGAACTGGGTTCATTTGAAGGAGAATTGAGGAGGAATTGAAGTGGATTTGGGGGAAATTGGGTACAAAATTCGTAGGCCATGGTCTCTACTACTTTTGGACCACTTCATTGGCTTGCAAGGGAAGTTTGTGGGCTGCCAAGAGGTTGAGGAAGACAGCCAATGTTGGTGGGGCCTTGCCAAGAGACAAAGGGATAAGAGAGAAGGCTTTAGAAGCCAAGGAGGGGCCCTCCTATCTTTAATTGTCCCCTTCTTCCTCCCAAGCCTTGCTTTATTCATTGTTGAGGCATTTGAGAGCTTAAGAGAACCAGAGAAACCAGCCCTCACATCTCTCTCTCTTCCTTCTTCAGCCCCAAGCAAATTCGTAGCCTTTTCTCCCATGTTTTCATTATGTTCCTATTTTTGCTCCAGCTAACCTTTCTCCAAAAATAGGAGTTAATAGTTGCCTTACTGTGAGAATTAGCCTTCGTGCCACCCACCATCGTGCTTAGAAGGCCCAAACTGTTTAAGAGGACCCAGCCACTCGTCGAATAGAGCTATCGGCCAACCCGTCGGCCGGCCGGAAGAAACCACTCGGCGGTCTGTCGGTCCGCTTGGTAGCCTGCACTACGTCACCTGTTTCGCCTGTTTTAGCCATTTTTCTCCCATTCTGACCATTCCTTCACCCAACCTAGCTACCAGCAGGTCCCCCTCAACCCCCAGGTGCCACCAATCGCCGGCCAACCCCTCGCCAGAGCTTCGGCCAAGCCCGTTCAGCTCTATTTCTCCTCCGGTAATCCAGTTTTTAGAGTTTTAGTGGGAGTCTGAGTTTGTGGTTACTGTTCCAGCCTTGAGACTACTTTGGATCGTCATGGTAGAGGTTCCCAAGCGTAGCCTCCGTCGTTGCGGCCGCATCCGTGTCTCCGACCTGTTTAACGAGTGAGTTTAGCTCTTAATCGTTTGATTAGTGCCTAAAATTGCTTAGGGTTGGTTTAATTAGTGTTGATTTTAGTTTAGGAGATTTAATTAAGCTATGTTAGTCCTAAGATAGGTGGTTAGATGAATGGATAGGATTATTTTAATTTAATCTTGCTTTATTTGCTTAATTGTGGCTTATGTGATTAATTAAGCTTTGTTAACTTTAATTGATTAATTGCTTGCTTTAATTAGTGTTTTTAATTATTTTTGGATTTAATTTATTAGTTATTTAATTCTGGAAAATCACTGTTCACGCTGTTAGGGAAATCCCTTATGATGTTTTGAAAATGACAAAATAAATCAAATGATACTAACGTGTTTAATGGTTAAGTAATAGATTATGCAGATGATAGAACATATAAAAGATATTATCAAAGTCTAAAGACTGCCAGAAGACTGAACGTAACACATGTCCAAAGTCTATTATGAAGATTTCCAGGCTTCTGTGTCAAAGTCGAAGACCGCCGTACTTTAGTGTCAAAGTCTATTCTACATCGAAGTCCGCCCACTCGACAAATTCCAGATTGAAGTGAATGAAGAACCAGAAGACAGACTCTATGTTGAAGCTGATCTTATTCAAACCGTGTTCAGACCTTAAAGCTAAATCTGTTCAGAAGCAGAATATGTTCAGACTTACGTCCAGATTATAAAGTCTATTGCACTCAGACTCAGATTGTAAAGTCTATTGTTCTTAGACTTTACATCCAGAACGAGACAGAACGTAACACAAGCCCTAAATGTATAACGGCTAGTGATCTGGTTTGGATTCTACATCAAGAATCAATTTGGGATTCTACTTCTATCACTCAACGGCTACCAAATCTTCTAGATACAGATCTGTCCAATGGGTAGATTGGAAGACGATCCTCAAGATACTGTCCAACGGCTAGTTTGGAAGTGGAGGAGTATTTAAGGAGATCAAGAACCGATGAGTAAGTAAGAGACGGAGCGTAGAATTTATAATTCCAAAGTTTGAGTGGACTTCTTTCATACACTTGTCTCTTGTGAGCTTAAATGTTTGTGATCGTGAGAGAAATATCAAAAGAGTGATTTAGTGTGATAATGTGATCTATCACTAAGTGTTTGCACTCAAAGTTGTAATCTCTTGTTGATTGCCTAGTGGAATCCAGCTAGAAGGTTGTTAGCATGGGAGAGTGGACATAGGTTTGATTGAAGCCGAACCACTATAAATTTCGTGTGCAACATTCTCTTTCCTAAACTCTTTATTTTGTTAAAGTCTAAACTCGCTCAAAGTTTGTTGTTCATCAGACTCAGAACCTTATTCAGACTTTGCTCGAAATTTATTTTATTCCGCATATATTTGCCAAGGTTTATTTCAAACGCCTATTTACCCCCTCTAAGTGTTCGTACTAGCACTTTCAATTAGTATCGAGTCAAGTGCTCGGTTTATAAAAGTGTTTTCACTTTTGCGCTAAAGATCTTCTATGGCTAATATCTTGGCACCAAGACTTATGGAAGGGCAAAGCAACACCAGGCCACCATATTTTGATGGAAAGGAATACAACATGTGGAAGAACAAAATGAAAGCATTCCTAAGTTCCAGAGATCCCTTGCAATGGGATGTTGTGGAAAAAGGAATCAATTCCACTGCTACGTCTATATCAAATAAGTATGACAAAGACAAAGAAACCAAATCCCCTTCTCCTATGTCTTAGACGAAGATATCCAAAAGAGAAGCGCTTGATGCAAAAAACATTTATTCTTTATATTGTGCCTTGTCTCCTGCTGAATATAACAGAATTTCTTCATGTGAAATAGCTAAGGAAGTCTAGGATAGACTTCATGTTACTTATGAAGGGATTGATCGTGTAAAAGAGACAAAAGTAAACTTCATGCTTGACCAATATGAATCCTTCAAGATGAAGCTAGGAGAGTCCATTGGAAATATGTTCAATCGTTTTACAGAAATTGTAAACGGTTTGGCATATCAAGGTCATCCAATTTCTTCCCAAATGAAGGTCAACAAACTTTTGCGAGGTCTCTCAAAAGATTGGAACCATGTCAAGACCTAATTTAAGAGACTTAGAGGATTATGCCACTTTCCGTTGATGAATTGATTGGCACTCTTCAATCCAACGAAGTGGAACAAATCGTTGATGAAAATCCCGAAGGTAAGAAGTCCATCGCTTTAATATCTAACGTTGATTCTGATGATACAGACTCAACAAATGACATGGACGATGAAGAACTTGCTTTAATGATCAAGAAATTCAAAAAACTAAGTAGAAAAGGAATGAAATTCAGTGGAAAAAGACAATACAAACAGAATGGCCAGAAAAGAACAATGAAAAAAGATGACGAGCAAGGAAATATATGTTTGATGGCACATTCGGACTCGGACTCAAATTCAGAATCAGAATCAGACTCAGAATTAGAGTCTAACTCGGACACAGATTCATAATCTAAGTCTGACTCTGACCCAGACTCAGAATCCGATGAGGAAATCAAGGTAAGCAATTCAAAAATTCCTATCAAAGTTTCAAAGCATATAAATGAGCTTTGCTCAAATCTTAAATCTTCTCTTAAAATGATCTCTGAACTAAAAAAGGAGAATTCTTGGCTTAGGCAACATGATCTCTCTCGAAAAGAAAAGTTTGAAATTTTACAAAAATATTTTCTACAAACAAAAGAAAGTCGAGATTTACTTGTCAAAGAAAATGATTCTTTAAAAAGGAATTTTCAAATATTTCGACAAGATTTTCAAATGGATCAAAAACATTATAGTATATTCTTTCCATACAAGTACCTTACCATGATAAGTCGGGACTTGGTTTCAAAAAGGAAAGTGATTCTCTAATAGATTTTCCTAAAGTTAAGGAGAGACTTAGACAAAGACCTCATAGACTTGCGTACAAGAAGCATTTTGAAAGGATTTTTACAAAACTTGTTGGTCGAAATGTCCTCAAGTGTTTAAATTGTGGAGATTTGGAACACTTTGAGAAAGAATGTCATAAAGTTTGGAGACCTATAAGGAAAGATTGGGTAAGAACAGCATACTCTACTAACTCTCATGGACCCAAGAAAAATTGGTACCAAAGAAAAGATGAGTTGTTTTTGCAGGAAATAAAGGAGAAGAAGAAAGAGAATTTGGTGAGGAATGCATTTTTTATTTGGGCACATAATTCTCATTATGCTTGATATACAATATATCCTTGGTTGATTCAAATTTTATAATGATAATATTATTTGATTTTTTTTTTTATTGAAGAAAGAATCGTGTGATTTGTTTTTGTAATTCGTAAAGTTGAGATTTGATTTAATACGCGTGATTATTTTTGATATCTTGCTTAGAGACAATTGAATTTATTTGATTTGATTTTATGCTCTCAAATTGTCATATTTTGCTAAGTAGAAATCTATTTTACGAGATATTAATTTATTATGCAATATATTCCTAGATACTCAAAGATTTCATTCTCCCTGATTTTATCGTACTATGACCAACTGAGAATTTCTTTTCAAGATATTATTGTGCATAATATTCTTTCCTTAAAAACTTTGTTATGATGAATTAAGAAAGAATATCTGTTTATCTATGGAGATTTTCTATTTTACTTTAACGAAATGGAAGGATCCAAATTGATGGATACTAAAAAGGAAATGAGTTGATTGCAGGAAATTCAATAAGGCAAGAATGATTGCGAATCTACGTAGATTTTGGTGCAATAAGAAAAGAATTTCAGGCGAAGATTGGTAATGATTTTTTTTTCAATGGTATATTGCAATCATATACTTTGGGTAAGAGAATTTTTTTTTTTTTTATCCTGCCTTGCAAATCTCTACATACATTAATCATGATTTTAGATGATTGCCTATGAATTATATATAATTTATATTGTAAGTATCTTTTGTTATAAACATAAGGCATTGCATTTTGTTTAAATTGCTTGATTTGGCACGTGATGGAAATATCTACTTTCTTTTTGCGAATTGTATCAATAATATAATTTTGAGATTTATGCTTAAGGAAATCTCTTTGATCTTGAAAGATATTATTGCATATGCATGGATATTCTTGCTATATTTAAAAGATATCTTATATTTAGAAAGTTTGATCTCCAAATCAAAGGAAGATATTACGTGACATTTTTGTAAAGATTATTATCTATTATACAAGATTTTGCAGGTGGCAATAGAACCTTTCATATGGATTTTGGAAAGCTCAATCTGAAGATTGTGGAGATTCTACACTATCTACTAGAGGTTCAAAAATTCATTTCTTTGTGCAAAGTTTTTGCAAATTGTTGAGGAAATCCCTTATGTGTCGTACGGAAGGTTGAGTAGTTCAGAATTTTAATAATTGATAATTTTATATATGCTATTCAATTTATTTATTTGAAGAAAGGTTATTATATATTATGTGGATATTATTACAGCTTATTTGTGCAAAAAGTTCATTAAGTTTATGCAGGTTGAATTCGAGAAGAGTTTGATTGAAGAAAATAAATTTTTGCCTCAAATTTCAAAATGCAAATGATCGTTGTGGATATTATTGCTACAAAGAAAATATTGGAAAAATATTATGCTCAATGTGCACAAACCACAATTAGTGCTATTCGCAAATATTGTCATGATGACTAGGGGAGAAAGCGAATCTAGGAGAAAGGAAAGAATCGTGATCATCTCAAAAAGGCAACAAATTGAGGGGGAGCATTGACCAATTTTGGAAAAATCTTTTTGAATTGATCATGATCTTGATTATTATGGAAAGAATGAAAAGGTAAATGTGTTAGAACTTACCAAGTTCTACAAAATCCGGTTAGTGCATCTTTTATTACCTTTTGTCATTAACAAATCTCTTATTTACATTATCGTTTTATTATGACAAAAGTGGTAAGTAAATTTTATAATGCATCCATGCTTTTTATTGGATATTCGCTAATATATATGATCGAAGCTATATTACATATCTTTGATATTCGACTTACTTTGTAAAAGCCGATTGTCACGCTCCGATCCTCGATCGCGTGCCCATCCTTCATCTGGTCGATTAATAGCAACGTCTCAGGATGCATTGCCGACCCCTTTCTTTTTAATACGCATGCGGAAGTAGACAAAAATCCCCAGACAGTAAAACATTGGGATAGAAAAGTAAGCCATAATTTTCGCAACATGAAAACACATAACCACACTTTTATACAAGGCAAACTATATAGTATAATACAATACTATTCGCAAGTTTGATCTATTATATGTCCGATCAAACTTATAGTTTTCAAAACAAGAGTGAGGTTTCAGTCGTCCACTCAATCTTCATCCGGTTTCTCCTTCTGCTTCATGATCTTTCCTCCTTCCACGCTCCCGCTGGAATCCATCGTAGGGTACTTAGATGATCCTAGGCTTTCAAGGACGGGAACCACTAGATTAATTACCTCTCCACCTCTAGGTTTTGCAATGCCCTCCCCATACGCTACTTCCAAAGCATACATAGGCACCTCAAATTCTGGTAACGGACCTTCTCTTCGCCCATCGCTATAACAACGATACCATGCCCAGTTATTGATGGGGCATCCTTTGGGTTCTACCCACATCCACCCAGATGATGGATTTCACCATTTCGTACTCCAGGCCTTCAGCGTGGAACTTCTCTTCGGTGATTTCCTTCGGTAACCCATAACACAAGGGAGGAGGTTTGGGTGCTAGCATCTACGAACCTGAAATGATTATACAATAACTATTGAGACCACATCTCAGCAAAATCTACCCCCTAAGACTCAATTAGTAAACCAATACGCTAACCGGGCTGCCTATGCACGCACGGGTCAAAGGACTTACCTTGGCCTCAGATTCCTCTTGCATATTAGCACAGTTCAATAGGCACCCAAGCAATCACATTACAGATCGATATCTCAATCAATCGACCTAGTCGATTACATGTCAATCAGACCATTCACCGGTCATTTCCATTCAATCAATCAATTCACAACATCATATCAAAGCAATGATCAATCGAACTAGTTGATTACATGTCAGTCGGGTCATCTCTAGGTCATTTCCCTCCATACTATATAACCTCCAATAGTATATTTAGTCACAGAGCTACATTAATGCTTTCGGGTATCGTTTTCACCAACTGACATACCATCATAGACCCCGTGCGTTCTTTAAGACGCCGTTTTCACCAGTCATATCCTCAATCAACGAACCACGTGTATTTTCTAGGGCGTCATTTTCGCCAAGGTGATGTATGTAATAGACAGCACTCGTGCGTTCTTTAAGGCGTCATTTTCACTAGTGATGTCCTTAATCACCGAACCACGTATGTCTATAAGTCACGTATATTCTTTGTCTCTAGCGCCGTTTTCGCCAACATGACATACCTTCACGTGCGTTCTTTAAGGCGCCGTTTTCGCCAGTGATACTCCCAATCACCGAACCACGTACCTGATTGGTCTCAGCCAAGAATATTCCCAGTTCACTCTCACAATTCTCCCTTTCTATTCAGCTCATCAACGCACTAATGACGCTAAATAATCACACTCGGCCATTTACCAATCAATTATTCAAATTCAACTCGATTTCAATCAATTTATAAATAATTCCTCAAATCGCACAATCAATTCAATTCAACACAACATAGAGCTCAAATAAATAAACGGATTGCACCACAACAATTAGCATAAAATTTCGATCGTCGGCTATCCTAGCCTTATTTCTGACAAATAAATAAATAATTAATTAATTTCGAAAATTAATAAATAAATACAATTAATCCAATTTAGGCCCGTAATGCCTGATTGGAGCCCGAGACGGGTCGGGAAAAATCCCGAGATGCATTCAATAAATAGTAGTACGAGTCTACTTGCTAATTACACAATTCAATTGCCTAACATGCATCACGATTAATTAATAATCACTAATCTGCTCTAATCTAACCACCTAATCTTACTTGATTAAAAATAATCAATCCTTAAGCATAATTAACAAACTAAGCAAGGATTAGTGAGCAAAACTCACCGGAATAACGCGCGAGTCGGATCAAACCGACGGGATCGGCGCGGGCAACGCTTTCTCCAAAGCAGGCCTAGGAAACGAGGCCCGGAACACCTCAAAAGCGGGCTTGCAAGTGGCTGGAAACCCACTTCTGAACTTGCTGCACAAGGCTGGAAAATAGGAAAAATCAACTCGGTTTGATGCGGTGAAACTCGGGAATGAAGGAATAGACCAAACCGGGCCTAGAGGAGGACTCTTGGGGTTCAAACGGGCTCAAAACAGACCTGACTAAGCTGCAATGGACCTGAGACAGCAGCTTCTGGGTGAGAGAGAGGCGGTCAAGGGGTGGATGGCGTGCGGCAAGGCGCAGTCGGGCGGGCGCGCGTAAGGCGGGCAGCGGCGACGGCATCCAGGCGGCTTCTCCGGCGTCCAGGTGGTGTGACGGCTGCAGCTTCTTCCCTTTTGCTAGCTGGTTGCGCAAATGAAGAGGGAGAGAGAAGGATTCGGCCGGCAAGAAGAAGAGAGGGAGAGAGGATAAGAGAGAGGGAGACATGGGCTCCACTTGCCCAATTTTTTCCATCCTTTTGTCTCCTTTTGCTTGCCCATGAAGCCAGCCATCACTTGGCTGTAAATTGGCCACACCAACACCCCATATAACCTTTCAAATGGTCCATATATGACTAGGGTATGGAGCACACGAATTTCCTAGCAAAAAGGCTTCAATTGGATTCAATTCTCTCTTGATTCTCTCTCAATCGGCTCTCATAAATCAATTGATATCTCATTGATCATCTTAGCATTTTTCCTCACCCCTATATCCATCTTGCATCTCAATTTCGCCACCAAAAATCATCTTGGGCCTTGTTCAAACAAAAACGGTCATAAACCGACTTTTTCCCTAAAAGTCTCGGTTGTCAGAAAAATCTTCTGAGACTGAGTTGTGAGTCCTAGAATTTATTGTGACATGACAGAGTTTTCAATTTTTGAAATCGGACTTAAATTGACGGTTAATTTCCATTCAGCGCATTTTTAGCGTGACCTAGGCTACCTGGTAGTTTTCAGAACTTTTTAGGGCAAATGACCCGTGGTCGATTTTCTTCGAGCCACTATGAACCCACTCGACTCAATGGCGACTCTCGATTGTCGTGAAATTCTCGAGAATTCAAATACGGACACAGGGTACCAAAACGACAGTAAAATCATATTAGTACCGGTCGACAAGAATTTTCCAATTTAGTGGAGTCACCCACAATCGGCCTCATATCTCAGTCGAATAGACCTATTTCTGATCTCAAATTGATTTTATACTGTGCCGTAATGGCCTCTAAAGATGAGCACGGTCGAGAAGTCAATTCCTAGTCGAATTCTCAAGTCTATTCCCTTAAAATTCCTTAATAGCCTCCCTGGATAGTCTATTTATCTTGAGAGTGATCGGCTCTAAGAATAGCCTTATAGACGCGTCAATGAAATGCTCGATTTATTCAGTAGAAAACATGACTGAAAATCTGAGATGTGACACTCATTTTTTGGAAATTGTATTTCATGCAAAATATATTTATCGTTTTATATTCTCTACGTGATACTTTTTATCGCTTTTTGATTATGACAAAAAGGGGGGAGAGAATATAAATATGCATATGTGTTGATTATTTGATATTATAATATTGAGCAGCGATTATTTTTTTATATATTGTTATACTCAATCTATTTGCTGTCTTTTGATTCAAATCACATATTTTGAAAATCTAAAATTTGATGATTGATTTATCATTACTTTAGAAAGTGTGATTACACATCTGTATATTCATATATTGTTTTGTCATCATCAAAAATGGGGAGATTGTTAGGGAAATCCCTTATGATGTTTTGAAAATGACAAAATAAATCAAAGACTACTAATGTGTTCAATGGTTGAATAATAGACTATGCAGATGATAGAACTTGTCAAAGTCTGAAGACTGCTAGAAGACTGAAGGTAACACATGTCCAAAGTCTATTATGAAGATTTCCAGATTTCTGTGTCAAAGTCTGAAGACTGCTAAACTTTAGTGTCAAAGTCTGTTCTACATCAGAAGTCTGCTCACTTTGACAAATTCCAGATTGAACGTGAATGAAGAACCAGAAGACAGACTCTATGCTGAAGCTGATCTTATTCAAACCGTGTTCAGACATTAAAGCTAAATCTGTTCAGAAGCAGAATATGTTCAGACTTATGTCCAGATTGTAAATCTATTACGTTCAAACTCAAATTGTAAAGTCTATTGCTCTTAGACTTTACATCTAGAACAAGATAGAACGTAACACAAGTCCTAAATGTATAACGGCTAGTGATCTGGTTTGGATTCTACATCAAGATAGATTTGATTGACAATTGGATATTGAAGACAAGAACTTTCTATACGAAGAAGCTCTACTTATAGAAACTAAGATTCTGTTTGTATGGGTGATCAGAATCAATTTGGGATTCTATTTCTATCACTCAACGTCTATCAAATCTTCTAGATACAGATCTGTCCAATGGATAGATTGGAAGACAATTCTCAAGATACTATCCAATGGCTAGTTTGGAAGTGGATGAGTATTTAAGGAGATCAAGGACCAATGAGCAAGTAAGAGACGGAGTGTAGAATTTATAATTCCAACGTCTAAGCAAACTTCTTTCATAAACTTGTCTCTTGTGAACTTAAATGTTTGTGATCGTGAGAGAAATACTAAAAGAGTGACTTAGTGTGATAGTGTGATCTATCACTAAGTATTTGTACTCAAAGTTGTAATCTCTTGTTGATTGCATAGTGGAATCCAGCTAGAAGGCTATTAGTATGGGAGAGTGGACGTAGGCTTAATCTAAACCGAACCACTATAAATTTTGTGTGCAACATTCTCTTTCCTAAACTCTTTATTTTGTTAAAGTCTGAACTCGCTCAAAGTCTATTGTTCATCGACTCGGACCTTATTCAGACTTTGCTCGAAATTTATTTTATTCTGCATATATTTGTCAAGGTTTATTTTAAACACCTATTCACCCCCTCTACATGTTCGTACTAGCACTTTCACACGCGACACCGTTCACGAAACACTGTTCACGTTATTCACCCGAGAATGAAAAAGTGTCTAATTTCATGTGCTTTGACCTTATGAGGTGATTTGAGTGTATAAATGCATGGGCATCTGCATGAATTGATGATTTTCACAAAAAAAAAGGGAATAATGGATTGTCTGAGGGACATTGGATATGTGCCGCCTTTATGAGAGAAGGATTTGAGGAGATATGTTTGTGTGATCGCTAAGTTGAACCGTCATCCAACAGAAGTTGGGGGCGATACCTAATGGGAGTCAGAAGCCGGTCGCAGTAGATTCTGGACCAATGTCCCTTTTGGGATACCGTCTGAACTGAAGTTCTAGACGTAGCTGTGCCCGATTGGGCGGGATGAAGATCGATTTTTATCGGTAGCCCGGTGGAAGTCGAATGATCACTAACTGGAAAGTTAGCCATGGCCGGTAGGTCATTAATAACTAAAGCACGCATGAGTGTTGAGGTGGATGGATGAGCACTAATTGAAAAGTTAGTTGTGGCCGGTAGGTCATTAATAACTGGAAAACGCGCAAGTGTTGAGTTGGTTGGGCCTTATTATGGGGTAAAATTGTGTGGCGCGGTATGGGACATGTCATAACGATTTCACCTTATAATCGGGACCCGTGTGATCGATTGATGAGGGATAGGTGGCACATTAAAGTGCAAGAACGTATGAGAATCATAGCGTCATTAGTTCTGGTTATGCATGGGTTGAGCATATTGTTTATGGCACATGCGCATGAATCGATAACGTGTAGGGTGTGGCAATGGTCAGGTGAGATCACTCGTGACGCTACTCGTATGTGATTGATGAACTGCGTCATCTAATGGCCATGTGCATTGCGTGTATTGTGCTAAGATTCAACGTGCAAGGTATGACATACCAGGTAAGGTTGCATGCGAATCAATTTGTTAATTGTTGGTTGTTAGTCGTGGATTGTTTGTGGGGGTGGTTTTAAAGAGATACCCCGAGTTAAGTTAGTGTTCTAATCGGAGGCTTAGGGGAGGACTCGCTGAGATTTTAATCTCACTGGTTATTGTATACCATTTTCAGGTCCCTAGTATGAAGAACTCGGAGCTTGAGGCGGAAAGGTCAGGAGCATGGATGGCTTAGTAGTTCTTTTTGAGATAGACATTATGTATAAGAACCTGAGGTGTTTATGAAAGTTTGTTTTGTGAAAATTATTGTCCTGCTTTTCTATCCCTTATCTGTGTTGTCTAGAGACTGTTTGTACGCTTCCGCATGTGCAATAAAAATGAAGGGTCGGCGACGAGTCCTGGATCGTCGCTTTCTATCGACCAAGGAAGGGATTGTTGCGTGCCTGGGGTTCGGGGCGTGATAGTTTTGATGGCTATTTGATAATGGGTTTTAATAAAGGTATGAAATTTAATAAGTGCATCAATAGCATTAGACTTAAAAGTGAGAAGAAATACCCATTTATAACAAGAAAAATCATCCACAATAGTAAAAATAACGACATGTCTTATGAATAAACTGAGAGTAAGGTCCCCAAATGTCAACATGAATAATATCAAAAAGTTGCATACTAGAAATAGAACTATAATGAAAACTTAAACGAGTTTGTTTGGACAGATGACATGCATCACATGGACCGGATTCTTTATTGGAACCAAAACAAAGAGAATCTTGTAAGGTGCAAAGGATTGACTCAAACGGGCATGCAATAAACTGTGGGTAGGCGGGTGGGTGGATAATCAAATTATGCGATTACTGTTTTGTCTCTTTGTTATCGTCTTTAAGGATTGCTCTAGCAGACTCTAGCAGAAATCCCCACGTAGATAAGAATTAAGTGGAGATTCAAAGTAGATCTCTTGCTTTTCTATTAACAGTTTAGGATCTACCTAATTTAACACATCTGAAAATATAATATCACAACAGTGACAATCTACTTTGTAAGTTCCATTCATGTTGTACTATATTTTCTCTTTTAGCAAATATAACAAAATTTGCATGTTAAGGATAACTCTATACTAAATAAGATACCCATTTTTTTTTATGGGAAATGATATTAAACTAGTAGTTGAAATAATATTGTCACGCCTCGATTCTCGGTCACGTGCCCATCCTTCATCTTTGGTCGATTTTAAAAACAATATCCTAGGATGTATCGCCGACCATTTTCTTTTAAATATGCACATGCGGAAGCAATTATAATCCTCAGACAATAAAGCAATGGGATAGAAAAGTAGGGCCATAATTTTCATATTGAAATTCACAACCAAACTTTTATATGACCACACCTCAAAGTATTTTACCATACTATTAACAAAGGCCTAGTCTCACACTCAACCACCTATAAATAGGGTTCACAAAAAAGGGTGGGATCTCAGTCCTCATCCGGGTCGTAATCGGGATCATTATCAGGGTTCTCCTCTAGGTACTCCTCTTCGGGTTCTTTCTCCTCAGGCTCCTCATCGTGGTCCTGAAATGTTGTCCTACAACCGGGATGAGACTACGTCTCCAGCAAGTTCTATCCCCTAAGACCCAATTAGTAAACCAATACGCTATCCGGGCTGCCTATGCACGCATGGGTTAGAGGACTTACCATGACCTCAAATTCCACCTGCATATTAGCACAGTTCAATAGGCACCCAAGCAATCACATCACAGATCGATATCTCGATCAATCGACCTAGTCGATTTCATGTCAATCGGACCATTCATCGGTCATTTCAATTCAATCAATCAATTCAAAATATCATATCAAAGCAATAATCAATCGACCTAGTCGATTACATGTCATCTCGACTCTTTCTTGGTTGGCTCATCTCATTTACTCAAGTTCACTGCTAAATTACGGCTAAGCAATCACGGCTTATATAGTCATCTCAAATACTCAATCCCAATGCTAAATTACGACTCAACGAGCACGGCCTAATAAAACTTTGGCGGTAATGCTAAATTACGGCTCGCGGACACGGCTTACTAATTCTTCGACGGTTAATGCCGAATTACAGCTCAGCGAACACTACCAATTTCAAGTTCGGTGGTAATGCTTAATTACGGCTCAGCGTGCACAACCTAGATTAGGTGGTAACCTACGGTCCAATGGACATAACCATACTTTGATGGTAAGGCTGAATTATGGCTCGGTGAGCACAACCGAATCCAAATCCGGTGGTTTCCATGCCCTATTCCACACTGTCACACACTCATCATACATCATTTCATCTTTCAATAGTCTTCTCAATGCGACTAATAACCCTCAAACGATTAATTACTCTCGGCCAAGGACTGTGTGCTTCACACTTAGAATCCTCAATCAAAATAATAATTGGCATATTTCCCTCGTATTAACGATACCCAATAAAAAAATTATTGTGTGTGGGTACACGTGGTGACCTTAAGCCAAAATATAATATTTTCTTTCCATAACTCCCACATTTTCTGTAGTCCACTCAAATATTTTTGGCATTATGAACCGATGCCCGGTTACTTTTCAATTAATAACCAATGATTATCCAATTAAAGGATAATTCCCACTTTCACAAATAATTTAATTCAGCATGAAATAAAGCTTAATTAAATAAACGGACTGCGCCACGACAATCATCATAAAATTCTAGTCGTCGACTATCCTGCCTAATTTCCAGAAAAATAAATAAATAAATTTCGAAAATTAATAAATAAATACTAAAAAAATCCAATTTAGGCCCATAATGCCTAATTGGATGCCAAAACGGATCGAAAAAAAATCCCGAGATGCATTCAATAAATAATAGTACGTCTCTACTTGCTAAAAGCACAATTTGATTGCCTAACATGCATCATAATTATCTAATAATTACTAATCCACTCTAATCTAACCACATAATTGCACTTAATTAAATCTAATCAACTCTTAAGCATCATTAGCAAACTAAGAAGGCATTAGTGAGCAAAACTCACTTGGTTAAAAGCAAAGACCGGATCACCGCGACAACGACGCCACGGCGCGGCAATTCCAACTTTTTGGCGGCGTCGACGGGCACATGGACCGAGCCCAAAGGCCTTGTAGGCCCACAGAAAAAGCTGGGCTTGGGCCAAACTTGAGCCGACTAGCTTCGCGGGCTGAGCTGCTGAAACTTCTTGGGCTTCAAATGGGCCTGACACATGAAGATGGGCTGCTGCATTTCACGGGCTGACCTAGAAAGCCCGAAGGAGCTGCTGGGCCTGACTGAAACTCATATGGGCTGAGCTGATCCTAACCAACTGTGGGCTGGAAATCACGTGGCTGAAGCTTGACTCAATGGAGATGGGCCCACGACACTGGAATGAAGAAATCGAGCCGCAGCTTCGGCGAGTGGAAATGCTTCGTGCGGCTGGCGTTGAAGACCGAAGGAATGGCAGCTCGGTGGAATTCTGGCGTGAGGCCACGTGAGCTTCGGTCGACAAAAGCCTTGATGAAAGACGTGGCTTCTGCTGGTGACTTCGCTGGTTTGGTGAGACGCGAGACTGAGGAGCTGCTTCGGTCAACAATCTGGCTGGAGAAGACCACGCAGGGAGAAGACGTGGACGTGGCAGCTTGGACGGTGCTTCGGTGGGCTGAGGGCAGCTGTTTCGGTGGAGACGCACGGTAGGGATGAAGCAGCTTCAGTGGGACGCGTGGACGTGCGACGCAGCCTACAAACCGAAGCGGAGATGGGGGTCGAAGAGGGGTCAACGATGGGGCTTCTTCTGGTTTCGTTGTTGACCAAGCGTGAGCTGGCTGAAGACACAAAGCAGTGGAGAATTCGGTGGATGCTGAGCTTCTCGGTGGCTTGTGGGCTCCAAGGAGTCAACAACGTTTTGCTGTGTTGACTGGCAAGGTGGCGTCGAAGGAGAGAAGACACGGTCGAAGGGGTGGGCTTCGAGCTTCGCTGGCGGCTTCAAGGAATTTCGGTGGAGAGACAGCAAGAGGGAGAGAAAATTGTGAGGGAGCTGGGATCTTCAACCGACAAAAAGAAGAGCAGGAAAAGGGAGAGATTCGGGGAAGGCAGAAGCTCGATGAAGAAATAAAAGAGAGAATGGATAAGGGAGAGAGTGGCGTGCAAGCTTGGAAGAGGTGGGAACAAAAGCTAGCAATTCTTATCCAACCCATTAAACACTTGTCCCTAATACTTTCTTGAGATTAAATCCATAATTGGTCCAAATTAAGTCAAAAAATACAGCCCTTAGTCCAAGCTCCCATTTCCTCAAATTAAACTTCAATTTCCTCACAGAATCTCCAAATCGATGTCCGATTTTGCTGAAGAAAAATCCCGAATAATTTGCTATAAATTCCTAACACTCAAAGGCTCAGCTTGAAAGTCCAAATTTCCTTCAAATGAGTCCATCCGAATTTCCGTTAATTTTCTGCGACGTCCGAATCGATTTTCCGTAAAAAATTCGGAATCTCTGAAAATTCTTCCGGAGGATGAGTCGACATTTCCTAAAATAGGTCATGACATGACAAGACTTTCAATTTCTGAAATCGGACTCGAATGCGATTAATTTCCATTCGACGCATTTTTAGCATGACCTAGACTACCGGGTAGTTTTCAGAACTTTTAGGGCAAATGACCCATGGTCGATTTTCTTCAAGCCACTATGAACCCACTCGACTTATTGACGACTTTTGATTGTCGTGAAAATCTTGATGATTCAATTACGGACACGAGGTACCAAAGACAGCCAAAATCATATTAGTGCCGGTCGACAAGAATTTTCCAATTTAGTGGAGTCATCCATGATCGGCCACACATCTCAGTCGAACAGACCTATCTTTGATTTCAAATTGATCTTATACTGTGCCGAAATGGCCTCTAAAGATGAGCACGGTCGAGAAGTTGATTCCTGGTCGAATTCTCAAGTTTATTGCCTTAAAATTCCTTAATGGCTTCCCTGGATAATCTAGTTATCTTGAGAATGATCTGCTCGGAGAACAGCCTTATAGACGCGTCAATGAAATGCTTGATTAATTCAGTAGAAAACAGAGTTGAAAATCTAGGATGTCACAAGTATCTTCGATAAAGATGCGTCCCGAGGCAGATATGAAGGCTAGTAACAACATAATCCTTTAATCTAGCCAACATTAAAGCTTAGATTTCAAATCCAACATTCGCCGTTTGAGTGCCGAAAGAATTTGCATTGTCGAGGACTTTGAGGAACAGTACATACAAGCCCTTGCCAACCCGCAGAATACGCATCTTTTGTGGTTTCCATTTGAGCAGTCGATGATATTGGAATCGAGCGTTCAGTAGAAATGGCTTTGATTAAGGTGATTGGTGCAAATCATGGCTTCTCCTCTGCTCCTGCTATGGAGCTCGGCTCGCTTTGTCCTCCCTAGTATTTCATTCTCATTTGCGAGATGGAAACGTTAGTTCTTGAAGGCCTGTTCTGGGAAGGTCGTTTTACTATAACTTTTCAGATTTGCTTATGTCCGTCGCTTGTGGAGCCTCCTGGTATAGGTAGATGTTGATGAAAACAATTGGAACATACATCAATTATTTGAGAACTTGACCTTGAGACTCGACTCAAACGAGACCGATTAATCTAACTCTCTTTCAGGTTAATCATTGACTTCTGAGATGAGATTGCGTGACGTCAACCAAAGATCTGGCCAATAATATTGATGCTAAACTTCCAGTGATAAATTATAGAAAGAGCCCAAAACTTACTTGGTTTTGGTTTGAAGTAACTTCAGCTAATGGAGACCTAAGAGAGCTCAAAAAAAAAAAAAAAAATCCTTTTACCATCATCAGGGTCTTAATTGTTGAGGAAACTCCTATCATGTTTTTGAAGTTGACAGAACTTTCTTCTTCTTATTTTTGTTCTTATTCTGAAGAATACTAGACTTTTGTGCTATATTGTGGAATGTTGTCAAAATCCATCTACTCCGGTCTTTCCCACTCTGACGAGATTCAGATTGAAACCAAGTCCAAAACAAAGATATAATCAGACTCAAGATTATTGATCTTTCGACAAGGATTCCGTACGAATGAGATTTATCCTTAATAAATGGTTTTCTAGAAAGAATCTCACTTATCTTTTATGAATATATTGATGGAATCAATCACGAATTGATGAAATCAATTCGAGACAAGTTCCTTTTTGGGAAGCATCTACTTATAAAAACCTAGATTCTGATTGTATGGACAATAAGAATCATCAGATTTTCATCTCAATCTTCAAACAGCTACAAGATTTCCTTAATCGATTCTGTCCAATGGATTGATTGGAAAAAATTCCTCTGGAGAATGCCAACACTTAGAAAAAAAGCGTAGAGGTATTTAAGGAGGTCATTCAATCCATTTGAAGAAGAGTGTGAAAATTGAAATTCCAAAGTTTAAGGCCTTTCCAATCACTTGTTTTCATTGATAGCATTTACAAATTGAATTCAAGAGAGAAAAACACAACAAGAGTGACTTAGTGAGAAAAAAAGAAGTCATCCACTGAGTGTCCGTATTCAAATCGTTGTATATTTCTATTGATTCCTTAGTGAATTTTAGCCAGAAGGTTGTTAGTATGAGAGATTGGACGTAGGCTTGATTTAAGCTGAATCTGTAACGACCTTGACCTCATCTCTAAGGTCACGAGCGATATGGGTTATATTTTTCGCAACATCCCAAGTGTGTCACCGACCCGTACTTCTTTCTTTTTATAAGTTTTTTGAGTTATGCACATGCGGAAGCAATAAATCAACATCCAATCACCATAGTATTGCAACATCAAAAGTAGTAGGAAAACACACGTGCAACCATATATTTACATATACATGGCCTACTACATATGATTACATGTCTTTCCTTTTAATATTACAAGCCCTTCTACTTGAGCTAAGCTTTACATTACAAAAACATACGGTCCTTTCCAAAAGTACATCAACCCAGGGTAACCCTATCTCTCTAATGAGATTCTAACCAAAAACGGTTCCTTATAAGGACCAACTAACTGAAGTAGTCATCTACGGCACCGTCGGGTGGAGCATCTTTATCAGGCCCTAGCGGGCCATCGAAGCTAGGGAGTGGACCAACAAAATCCCAATCGAAACAATCGTACCAAGCTCAGTACTTGTAGGGAATGAGTTCATTCAACCCTTCATCCACCCAAACAGTCGTAGTGACCATCTGATAGTATTTATCTATACTAGCTAAGTAGAGCAACGTCTCTGACACAGTCATCTTTGTGGGGATGCCAAGCCTCACGGGGCGGCGGACCATCCTACAACTCTGAAAAAGACAATGAGTGAGTATAACCGCTAGTAAGTAAAACTTACTAAAATTCGGGTAGGATGATGCCTCATCTGTCCACAAGCACATAACTTATCCCAAACACTTGTCGATGACAGATCAATAACAGATGAAAATCATACCTTTAGTAAAATCATGAGCGGCCCTCAAACATTTAAATGCAAGCATGCACCAAGGATCCATTTCATAATGTCGGAAACTCATGCACAAAGGGTTCATTTATTAATAATCGAAAATCCGTCAACTCTTTTGGAATCCACGGGCATTTGAAATCCATCGGTCAACGTCCCTATCCAAGGTGATGGCTATCTTCCGACAATGAGTCAAGTCGAACATCCGAACTTAATCAGGCAATGCCAACGAATCCATCGGTCGACGGCTAGAGTTTAGTCCCTCATGTTTCCATGCATCAAGCATCATAATCTAGTTTTTATCTTCGTCTTAGTCCAAGGCTCGAAGGCGTGCCATGCATAAGTGTGAAATGTCTTACCGATTTCAAATCCTTGAGCATGCTGAGCATGAATTAGGGTTCATGGCTTGGTTCAATTCGCTTGCTGCATCAATTTAGTATTGAACTTGGCTGGGAATGATACACCTTAATGTCGTACCAAGACCATGAAAGGGACCAATCCATTGTGGTCTTGCGTTCGTCAAAGCCAATGAAACCCTTTATTCAGAACTCGGGTTGTGAACATACATTTACAAAAGTAATTTATAATATTTTATAAAACACATCGAGATTTCTTCAAATACATTTCAAAACTTTTAGGATCAAAGTACAATAGAGGCATAGTAGAACAAGCACAAGAACCGGACACTTTAAATTCACAAACCAAAGGCTAAACAAAGGTTCAACATTAATCTAAAATCAACTCAAGCAAGCATGAATCAAACCTCAATCAGAACAACAAAAATCAAGCATGGACTTGTTACAAGCTTGAATGGGCGCAACACAACGCCCTAACCAAACGTTAGTAAGTCTACTTACAACTTTCTAGGCTGGCGGCCTCAAGTGGCGGCAAACGGCGGCAAGGACACCTAAAGAGAGAGATGAAGGGGTCATGTGGGCGGCCAAGGAAGAAGAAGAAGAAAGGAGGAGAAAAATTTGTGAGCCTTCCCCCTAATAATAGAACACACTTCATTAATGGTCTTGATAAGGTATTTAATGTCAATGGCTTAAGTGGAAAGTCTAAAAGCAAGGTGGCAAGTCTATAGGTTCTTCCAAAGGCTTCTAAGCTCCAAGAGACAAGTTCCTAATTGGTCCATCTAGATTTGTATTAATGGCTCTTAGTAAATGAAGTGATCATCCTTATCTCCCCCAATAATTGCTATCCAAGTTGGGTGTGGCCCCTCCCCTTTCAAGTTGGGCTGTGGCCCTCTTATCCCGGTGAAAATAGTTTTGAGTGTAATTTTCGGAAATCAGCGTCAATACCTTATCAAATGGGCTTGAAAAATTACAAAATTTTAATATGTTGTAGATAAGACCTAAATGACATTTTTTTTAGGGAAGAAGCCAAGTCCAATTCGTTCTGTGAAAAGAGCAGTAAATCATAAACACAGCCCAAAAATTCGTCCGTTGAGCAGATTCAATGATTGGAGAGAAAGACTCGTTTAGAAATCTAAATCTTCACAAAACTCTCTGAAATTTTTATATGTTGTATACATGGATCTCCTTTAAAACTTTTATGAATGAAGCATATTCAAATTCAAAATGAAAAATTTTATAAAAAAAATCGAGAAGGAAATCAGGTCGCTATTTTTACTACGCCGGGCAAGTTTTGTACGGTAATTGATTGGGCCATCGTCCCAACCATTATACCTCATAAAAATCTAAAATTTAAGTATGTTATAGATTAGATTTTTGGACAACATTCATGAAAGAAATTTTCTCCAAATTCGAAGTACAAAGAGCTCTGTAAAATTGGAAAATGGAAAAGGTGTAGGAATTTGAGGAATCTGAAGTCAAAACCTATGGAACCTTAAGTGGCAAGCCTAAGGAGAAAGGGTGGTGCCATACTTGATCTTCAAGATCCCTTGTCATTATTTTTCTATGCTATGAATCACTCCCTACCATTAATGAGTTTATGACTCACCCCCCCTCTTAATATATAACCATAAAAAATTTAATGATTAAATTTCAAGAGTAAATAATGGGGCCAAGTGTCCCGCCTTAATCATCTGTACTAATAAGCTACTTTCCAAGAACATTAAATGCACCATGGGAAATATCAAGTTAGAAAGCCATCTCTTTGGGTCGGAGTTGATCGAGTCAAATCACGATCGATTACCTTATTTGGCCTGAGGTTCGTGCCTAAGCCATGATCAAAAAAAGCCGAATGCAATCGGGCTTAACCAGTGAAACCGAGTTCGGTTTCTCCTCTATCGAAAAAGGCTGCAACGGGGTCCAAGGGCCAAGCCTTGGATTGGTCAACCGGTCCCTCTAGTTGGTCCATGGGTCGATCTAGGTCCCGCACCACAATTTAAGGCTAGTCTGACACCGAACCACGTTGAGTTTATTTGATTTATAGTCAGTTCTCGGTTGTCATGTAATCGTGTGGGATCGATCAATCCACCTCAACTCATGGTCGAATTGGATTGGTCCATGATCATCCATGACCGGGGTACAATGTTTAGGCGGAATCACACCCGCCACCGGTACAATGACCGGGTAAGGTCGAGCCATGGCTTGTCACCGGTTCGTGGTGGTGCGAAATCACTCACAACCGATCCTTATGGTCAAATAACTTTTCATGGTCAAATAATCTATACCCAATCCTTGGGTTGCCGATCCTCGAACAAGCTACTTGGCTCATGATCGACTCTTAGGCTGGCTCATGGCCCAATCCCGCCATTGGCTACCGATCTTTGGCCTACTAGTCAGGCCAAAATTAGGATCAAAATCAAGAATATTACAAAACCACTATAAATCTGGTGTTCAATTTTCTCTTCCCTTAACTCTTTTTGATTTGTTCGTTGTAATTTTTTCTTAACTCCTCAAATTTCTAAACCATTTTTAATTAAGTCTGAACTTACTTAAGAAGTTTGGTGGCACCTTCAGTCAAACTTTGTTCGAAATCTTACTCATTCCGCATTTATTTGTTTAATTTTTTTTTAATTTATTTTTACACCTATTCAACCTCCTCTGGGTGGTAATACTAGCATTTTCATTAATATGCTTTGCAGTCCCTAAGCAACTTCAACATCTTGTAAGGGGCAATGACCCTATCATTTGATTATTCTAGGAAGAACGATAAGATGAACCGGAGAAGAATGGTATGAGACTGCTCATAACCTGCAGATAAAGCTCGAGTTCAATCGAGAACTAAGCGACGCGACTTTCAATCTCCATTTCTCCCTCGCGATGGAAAACAATGGGGATGACGTACCATCCATATGCGATGGAGAGGCTAAAGGAGAAGTGGAAAAGGACTAGGTGGAGTTCGGGCCGGAGCGTTGGCCAAGGGTTGTAAAGGACGTTGGTGAGAAGCAGGGGATCAGTGGGAGGGATGCATTCGAATACTTGTGTTTCGAGGAGAATCAAGGACTCGTGTAGTGAAGGAAATGGTGTTCCTACATATGGTGGTGGTCGAGTGCTACGATGGACACCTGATGGTGCTGGCTGCAAAGGCAGGGGCAAAGCGATGTTCATTTTGGTACCTACGCGAAATGGAAATTTCTGGGGCTGGGTGTGTATTTTCTTTATGTTTAATATATTTTTAATTTCTAAATGCTTAATTAGTATAGTTAAAAAATGTGAGTTATGTAGTGTGTTTAGATTGGGTATGGACCAACTATCTTGTTTAGAAAATAAATGGGCCAATGTGGATTAAGTGAATGAATTTGGATCGAACCTACTCATGACCAACTCAAATCCAACCCAACTCACTCATTTGCCACCTCTAAAGGATTAGTATCAACAAAGTTTGCGTAATTTGTAATGCATCTTGGTGTTTATACTTAATAAAAAAAAAAGCGGGCAATATAATCAAATTAATATTCATTTTTGATGTAATAATATAAGATGCAACAAGTAGTGTCGCTTCAATGAATAATCTCTTTATGGTGTCCCATCGACATTGGTTCACCCAATCCGAACCGTGAAAAAGAAAGGTATCGGTCTCTTTTCTTGCAGAGTTTTTGCTAATGTTATATAATTCTTCTCTTCAAACTTTGGTTTTATTATTTATTTATGTTGGAGAAAACTCCTTTATTTGTTTGAAGTTGACAAAACGTTTCCATCGATTTGTTCAGAAGACTTGGTGGACTCTATCATCAAAGTCTGAAGACCTCCAGGACTCAGATTTAAAAAGTCATTCCCTCACTAATAGTTTCTAGATCGACGAAGAAAAGTTTTTATCCTTGAAGAAGACTTATCCATATGCGAGTATATCTTTAAGGATTTGATATGTACAAGAAGAAGATCTCACGGCTGGAGATAGCATCATGTGATAAATTATCTCTATTGTAATCAATTTGAGCAATTAGATTTGATGATTGGTGAAGTATACTTGGAAGGTTCTACTTATGGAAACCTAGATCCTGATTGTATGGACGAGCATGATTGGTGGGCTATTGTGTGTACCGAAAAATGGCCCCGATCCGTTAGGGGTCCTGCGATTTACATTCTCTTGTAGCATAATACTCGATACCAAAAGAAATTTTAACATAAATTTATAATACCTCTCGGGTTTCATTTGTTTTCTTTACGGGTCCTCGCGTAAAATAATATGGCGGAAGCATAATTCAAGTACCCTTCCTCCAAAATATAAAGTGATGCACCATACTAAAACTTTCATAATTTAGGCCAAACACTTTATTTATATAAGGGATGGACTATGATAGTTGGTACAACAAAACGCGAGTCTTCTTGTGCCCGACGATGCCCAAAAGAAACCAACTTCTATCCTTGGATATCATCTGCATCCGTCCATCACCCGTGTGTCGGCATCCCAAAAATGTACTCTAGCTACCCTCGACTCTAGGTCATATCAGCCAAGGTCCATTGGCCGGCGGGTGGTGGTAGCACCCTCGAAGGCGGCCATCCATAGGACGAGAACTGATATGTACTCTGGTGAATAGGCTCGACAAAGAGCCTACATCAAAGTGTTGAAATCCTTATGCGCTCAAATACCAATCCGTGCACCCCGCGATGACGGTGCTGACCCTCCCGTAGGTCAATCGGGAGTCCATAAAACATACCAGGAGTCACAAGCAGCAGCGGCATTTTTCTTTTAGTTCGAAATGTTAGTCCCAAAGGGTGAGTACAACCACCTTCAGTAAAAAGATCCATTACACTATATTTATGTAGAAACTCTAATCATCAGATGTATGCAAACACACTTATCATTTATATGTATAGACATGCCATCAGGGTTTATTTTATCTGCACCACATTCATAAAAACAATTCAATGCCATAACAAACGCATTTTCAGTACCGGATGAAGCCAACTCAATTTCATAGATAAATTCTCATATCATGCCACATGCACACATATGCACTCCTTTAATGTACCAGATTTTAGCATTCAAAAGAAAGTTTTCATTCCCGGGGACCAGCGTTTGCATCCCTCCGGACTTTCGCACCCAACCTCGAAGCGTGCGAGACCTCCGGCACAAAACCTCCGGGCATCAGGCGTGTTCCGTCACACCCTTGGGCATCTCGCACCCCACCCTGCATCACGAGGTATATCCAAGGCTCACCATGAAAATGGTTTGCCCCTTCCCTCAGATTTACGTACAATCCCTACAACCGGGCATCCCCGAAACTCCCGAGGACCCTCCGGCACAAACCTCCGAGCATCCAACGGCATCGACTCACCTGACCCTGGGCATCCCGACACCCTCCGGGGCATCATCGGCTCACACTCCGACGGTAAACATTCACATCATAATATACATCTCATTACAAAATTACATTTTCGATGCAATGACGTCATGGATTCCATGGATCTATAAGACTTTATTAAATTTCCAATGGCATACGATATGCTGAATGTCAATGCATCTATCAAGTGAATGACAATTAACAACTCAAGATACAATGACTCTTAAACAAAATGAACAGTTTCATAGTAACACAGTGTAAAAGGCCAGAATGCACGCCTTCAATAGAGATTTCGAAATAACCAGCAAATGACCATGAAAAATTCTGGTATTTTAACACGTTATAATTGAGATCTAGACGAAAAAGTTTCATTAAGGACACTAAGCCAGATTCGTTATATATAATGAGTGGTAGTTCACACAATTCAGTTCAGTATTCTTTTATCACAGAATAAAAATTCAACAGAAGGCATTGCATTTTAAAAGAGGTTTAAGCCATTGTATTGATTCCGAGTAGTTCTGATAAAAATATATACTCTAGCTCATGCAATTCCTCACAACTTCCGTGAAGAAATCGAGATCAAATTAGTTTTAGAACTCTTCATAAAATTTCACAAAGTTACAGGGTTACACATGAAATTGCACTGGATTAAGGAATCCCATAAATTTCCATTTCCACCGTAACTATCTTACTTCCACAAGTCTACTAAAAAGTCAGTCTTTCATCAATAAATCAACAGGATCGAGATATACACAAAACCAAAGTAATTCCTCAATCTCATGGTCCCGCTCTACTTGATTACCCACAATTTAACATTCTACTTTCAGAATTCAATTGTTTCCAAGTATATTGCACCATACTAGACAATAACAGCACCACATCATATAGATTCATAGACTTTCACTTTGCCTCTAGTCCTTTATCTCAATTGCAAGCAAAATAGAGGGCACTGGCTCAACGGCGGCGAAGGCTAGTGGCGTTGATGGCGGCAACTC